>NC_134574.1:127180041-127457541 GCF_050947875.1 Dermacentor variabilis | reverse complement strand
AAAATGACCTACCTTTCAAGCGGAAGCAAAGGCTCCGAAGAAATTAGCTGCTCAGAGGGCACAGCGTCGATCTGCTCTCCAATCCTCCCCCTCTCTCCACGAATAAGAAAAAATCGCGGAGCCATAGTATGGTTGTTATAACTGTCAAAAACAAACAAAACGATACACGGCGCTGATTCACTACTTTCGTGATGTGATGCGTAATCTGTACAAATTACGCAGCCTTAATTAATTGCCTAGCGGCAACCTGCAGAACCCAGTTCTCCCACCTCTCGGAAGTCCTGTTTACTTTGCCACTGCTCCAAATACACCGCAAACGCTTCGCTCTATTCGGTCCGATTTCTTCGCTGCACCGGCATCTATCTTTCTTTCTTTTTTTGAACACTGCTTTGTGTGCGAGCGTAGTACCTTTCTATATTATCCACTATATCCGACGAATGTTCCTATGTAGGGTGTTCTTTTTTTTGGTTTCAAGAAATTTTTAAAAGATGCCTGTGACAGGTAACACAATTCCAACCCTTAAGCTGGATTGCTTGATGAAGCGGTCATTACCTCTACGAGAAATCTGACTCCTTAACTGAGCAGCTAATCTAAACTCGCTAAGCATTCTTTAATTAGTTACTTAGCGCCATATGTTTCAATGCACGTATTGCATATATTGAGCTTGCAAGGCATATACATTTAGATATGAGGATGGCACCGGCTTCGAGATACGGGCCGTCAAAGTTGCGCTAAAAATAGATTATTCTTCCACGTACTTTCTTTTTTTTTAGAAAACACTGCTTTACGCATTGATGCACTAAAGTGACTGGAAAGCCAATGAGTGTACGTCTTAGGATACCTTGGAAATTAATACGTCAAAAGTGGTGCAGTAGTGAGAATTAGCTCCGAGTGAATAGTAGTACCTCGCGAGCTCACCGGCTATACAATTCGTCAATCGAACCGTGTGTCGTAAAGAACTTAATTCGAGCGTTAATTAGTGCAATTATGGCAGTTGTTCAATTAAGCTGTTCCTATATTTCTCGTGAAACTATAATGGCTGCCTCGTCGAGTAATTTAGCTGGAGGGTCGAAATCGTGCTATCTGCAAGCGGCAATTTTTAACAATTTGGTGCAGCTAAAGAACAACGCCCACCTATCGCTGCTACTCTGCACGAAGAGCTTTGTACAACGCAATGTACAGTGTACGATAGTGAACACGGCGCATCACGTTGACACCACGACCGCACAATAAACCGCTGTGGAATTTCGCATACCTGCAGGGAGTCGTTGCTCAGGCGGTCTGGCCTGCGCAGGGCAATATTTATGGTTTGACTTCAGGACGCGTATAGAAAATGAGTAACTGAGGAGACTTGCTGGAAATTTCGCGTTATGCAGACGTGAACGAATTCATGCGTTCTTTTTATATATGTATGTGCACTCTCAATATAGTTCCCCATAGCTTACATTATGTGAAACACATTTCGAAAAGTGTTTCACTTACTAAGCGAACCTATATGTTGAGCGGATGTGCTTGACGGTTAGCTCTTCCTCCGGTCGAGCTTCCAGCCACTGCTACTGTACATCACTTCTAGTATTGGGCCACTTAAGATTCACTATGTAAGCGGAACGTCGCCCGAGATAGCTTTCACGAGCTAAGTGGAACATATTTACAAAAAAAAACATTCCACTTAATAAATATTGAGTGGAACGAGACTAGAAGTGCGCTACTTTGCGTTAATGCACCCCCACTTCGAGGAAAGGAAACGAAAACTGGTTCATTCAGCTTCGCTGCAAAACAAAAGACACCGAAAACAATTGCGGCGCAATATTTGAGCGGTGCGCAGCTGGCAGAAGTTGCGAGTTACGCGAAAACCGGGCGGGAAGGGCCCATAAACATCGCCCATTTCGCTCTCACAATGGCCACAAAGACGAAGCGCGCCGAGAAAAAGTCGGAGCGTGTTTTGAAATTCAGCGAGAAGCGCAGGCGGTTTTCGAAACTGTTTCTTCCGTTCATCACAATCTAAGCTAGCGTATGTGGCCCCTAGCGGGAGTCGTCTGCTCGATCGAGACACACTCCAAGCCGTCTGCTGTTTCGACAGCGGCGATGGGTGCGGTTATGACAGGCCGCGCAATGGGAGAAACGGCACCGACCGCGACGCCAGGTCCAGACGCGACACGCCCGCAGTGGAGCGGAAGTAGGTTTCTCAACTTCCGGTTAGATTCGTTCGAACAGGCGCTGCTGCCTCGGTTGCGTCGGCACATCGCGGCATAATCGGAAGAGCTGAGTCGCTAAAAGCTGAAGGACTCCACATCGAGGGGCGTTGACATTCGCTTCTGAAAAAGAACCCGAGTCAAAACCGTACAGCTTTCTACAAAGCGTACCATACGCATATCTGGCGCTGCGATCGATCAGTTATCAAGGGAATTAGGAGTAGAGTGCATAGATTTGTCTAATAATCGGGCTTGTGGCTCCAGGTGGTTTGGTGATTTCATTTGTTACAGCCTTAAACTTCTGTTGAACTTCTAAGCAATCATAGCTTTCTAGACGCAGTATGACAGTCAGTCCTGCTGCACATGCGCAACCATTGCAAATTTTTGTCTTGATCGGGCAGTATTTTGTTGAAAAGTGATCAATTTGAAAGGTCAGAAATCCGCTTGAAGCCAGAAGAATGAAATTTGCTCAAATTCATATGCTACTATATCGTTTACATGCTGTCGGAATCGCCGTATCTGCAGTTCCGAAGACTCTAGCACCAGAGTTCGCTCTAGTAAACGTTCGTAGGAAACTCTATGGCCAAAACGCCAGAATGGTGCGTAACCTAAATACAGCGATAAACGGCAGTTTGTGTGAGGGAAACTGAAAACTTTTCCTTCAATTTATCAGGAAGCTAGCGCTAAGAAAGAAAGAACTGCGGTAGCGTTCCTAACAGCATCAGCATCAGCCTTTTCTTTTCGTTTTTTCTTCTTTGTGCCTTGGTTGACTGATAAAAAAAATTTCTGACACCGTCATTCAAAAGTTCTCAACATTTGTGCCAACTTCGCAGCAATTGACAGCAACTTAAGTGAATGCATTTAATGATGGGATGAAAATGCAGTTTTATTTAGCTGTTACGTTGATTCGGCGAATGCGCGCATTGTGAAATGATTAGCGGGCATTTTTCAAACTCGTCAACGATTCACGTGGATATTAGCTATTCGTTTATGCCTTCCACCAACCAACGACATATTTTTTTTCATGGCACAGTATCTGCAATTAAGAAACAATACAAGCTTAGTCGCTGATAAAGTATTCTTCCAAGAAGGGAAGAGTTTAGTGCATACTTCTTCGTGGTAAGACCACGTTGGCCGCCCTGGGGTTGAGTTCCACGTTCAGAAAAGAGTGTGCGCGACATCATTCCGCTATTTTTGTTTTCCAGTCCTCAAAAAAGTGTTGCCGTCGTCTGTACCACCTTTAGTCCCGAATCAGGATGCACTGTCAATAAGTGGGTCAGAGTACGTCGCAAAATTTTATTCTAAATTGATGCAGGTTCTCTTGAAAGAAAGCAGATAGGGTAGGGATATTACACCAAGTGTGTTAGTGGCTATGGCATTGCGCTGTTAAGCTCGAAATCGCTGTTTGATCCTGGCCGCGGTGGCAGCATTTTTAATTGGTCGGCGAGATAAAAAAAGAACGCAAGAGTTTTTATACATAGGTGCACGTTACAGTAGGCCCAGGTGGCCAAATATAATCCGGCGACCCCCACTACGGCGTCTGTCATAGTCACATCGTAGTTTCCGCACACGAAACCCTAAAATTTAATACCTAATATAGGAAGACCAATTCTGCATGCTCCCGTTTTGTCCTCGTAAGTACAGAGTAATCAAATTTCGAGGTGTTGTACGGTCATTATAGACGGCATTTCTTTCGTAAAAATATTCTTATTCACCGTGCAAGACCACTTGTGAAATATTGTTATAGGCTGCAGACATAGCGAGGAAAGGAAAACTACTACACTTCACCATCGCTTACTAATTAGGACACGTCGAGCATTCCCTCAAACACGGTAGTGCGTTTCGTAAAAGTGGTAACTTGTAGCACTATTCGGTAATATGAGGTGAACTGAAGTAATATGTAGGGTGAGCAGAGGGATATATTGAACCGCAGTAGCAGCTTCCATGATTTTAATGCATTAGCATTCTTAGGGTACTTCACGCATTTTCGGGGGCTAAGTTTGTATTTATGCATCATTCTGTCTAGCAGTTTTCCCACCTACCTGGGTCACTGGGTAACCGGTGGTCGAATGGGTAGCACGTCGGCCTGCTGTGCTGAGGGAACGGGGTTTGAAACCAACCCATGGACCTACTTGGGTCACTTAACACGTGGAAATGCGTGCCTGCGTGCTCGTCTTCAACGAACCTCTTTCTCGCCGTCGTGGGTCACTGTAGGTGTGAGACTGTGTGCACTTTTAAGCAATATTACACCCTTTGGGTGGTATCTTGCCACACAACAATAATCGTCGTCAGTCTTGTCTGCTATTCATTTCTTTAACGCTGCGAGCCCGGTACTTCAGTGTTACGAACGGCATGCGCGTATCAGCATGACAGAGCATTCTCGCCTGCAACGTAGCGGGCGCAGCGTTTTCAAGGAAGGAAACGCAAGCAAGACAGGTGACGATTATCGTTGTGTGGCAAGATGTACACCCCAAAGGGTGTAATTTTTGCTGAAGGGTGTAGGGCCGCTGTTCTAAGAAACTCTTTGACGCATACCTGGAGCACTGGGTATTCACACTCGGACTGTGCTGGTGGTCTCCAGAGAACCTCTTTGATGCCAACTTGGGTCAATACGTACGTGCCAGTAGGTGTGCACCGCTCTTCAATGAACTTCTTTGACGCCAACTTGGGTGTAACTAGATGCGTGCCACTGCAAACGCGCTGCTGTACAATGACGAAAAAGAACCCTGAAATTTATCCGATGCTCTAGCGGAATCAAACCAACCTCACGAGGGTTCCTCAAGGAGAGCAACCCGACACATCGGTTGCCTGCATCATAAATACACTGGAAATGTGCCACTCCTCAATGAACCGCTCGCCAACTTGAGGTCGCTGAGTATGTGCCACTGAATTTCCGGCAAGCGAGGGAACAACTCTCAGCGTTCCCAAGCACCAGCGCGCCACGCTTCTCGTCTCGGAGGCAACGCGCGGACTTCCTGGCAGTGCCACAAGATGGCGCAGCGTGTCCAGAAAGAAATGCAAGAAAGGAGCCCGGTTGCCTCAGGACGCGTTTCTGGGCGTTAGCACGCGCCGGCGCGCCACATATCTCTGAGGTCACGCTCAGGCTTCGCGGCAGCGCTGCAAGATGGCGCCGGGGGTTCTTAGGGAAGCGTGAAAGATGAGTCCTGCTGCAAGGATACGCCTCATATATAACTTGTTTTGACGGTGACTACGTTATATCGCTATATTGATTCAATGCTAACGCATTGCAAACCGTCGACAGTCATCATGAGATGGCTTCTTTTTTTTTCCTTGCGACTATAGCCCAAACTTAGCAAAAAGAATTCACGTCGACAATTGTGGACACCGTCACGGAACCGGGGCTCGCCTTTCTACACAGCACATTGTATGCGAACGAACACGATCGGCTTGGTAGCAACGTCAAAAGTGAGAACATGTTATAGGCCCGTATATTGACTTTCAACATCATCACCTTTCTATTTATCTACCTGAGAGATGGTTGTAGGTAATTCATACGCAATGAACCTATGACTTTCACTGGCCTTGATTCAGTACCTCAAGAACGTACAATTTCTTCACCTATTGGCGCCATTTAACTACCCTTTCAGTGTTCATAACTAATACAGGCACCAACGTAGTGGGGTTCAAGGGCCTCAAATACACTTAAATGTGAACATTTTACTTTCTTTATTTTTGTATTTTCGCACAAAACAGGAATTGCTGACCGAAGCAAAACTGCGAAATCGAAAGATATCTAAAAGCAGTTCCCGAAAATTGTTTAGTAACGTAACGCAAAGAAAGTCCTTCATTCCCGTTTTATGCCATATAGAACAATTATTTTTATTATTCTAAATTTGAAGAAAAAATACGGAAAAATAGGCCCCCTTTAGGGCCGGCTACACGAAGTCCCTCAAAACTCGGACAACAATAATGAAGAAAAAAACATACAAGAAAATAAACTCAATGACAGTTTAGCGGCAAATGCAAGAGAACTGCGTTGGCATTACGTCACACCTCTTGAGGTCCCGGATGCATGATTTAAGCCGTGTTCACCGCATTGCAAAGCGTTGTTAAGGAGCTCCATCGTCGCACGTCCTGCCTTTTCGAGGAGGGAAGTACAACTGACGCTGGTCTGGAGCAAACCACCGTCAGTTGCAATATATATGTAGTCTATTACGAGTGTGCGCTGAGCACGGCGACATAGTCATGAAAGAAATACTCACACGTTTAACAACAACAAAATATGCGATCGTTTTACAAGCGTTTCGGCCGGGGGCCCAGCCTTACACCGAGTGAACGAGGCTGCAGAAGACGTTCGTTCCCAAATTGGGGACGAACGTCTTCTGTAGTCTCGTTCACCCCGATGATCCTAAAGCTAGTCCAATCCGATACAAAACTTTCCTCAAGACACTAACGTATCCTATACCATAGAAAATCTCTCGTGCCATTTCCGTCTACAAACTGGTTCCAAAAGAGACGAAGAAAACTGCGGACCAACATCTCTTCTTTGCTTTGCCTCGAAAATCTTCGAGTCTGTCCAGCACACATTAATTGCATGCAGCGTACGGAGCAGCCTAATGTTCAATCAACATGGGCTTACACTGGGCCATTCAACAACAACAATCCTCGTGATCTTTATGGCACACGCATCGGAAGCCAGAGAACTGGAATCAACATTGTTTACTGTGACCTAAGCAATGAGTTTGATGTTGTCAGTCATGCCGTGTTGCTCCTAAAGATCAACGAAACCGGTGATACCACACCTCTATTGACTTTGCTGCGTTACTACCTGTAAAATCGACAATGCTATGTCACCTCCAGCGGACAGTCCTCAAACACGTACATAGCAAAGCAGTGGTGTGCCGCAAGTTTCTGTCCTTGGGCCTTATTTCTTCTGTTTCTAAGCGATGTATCCAAATTCATGAAAAACTCGCCTTTCTTGCCTGATGTGGATTACTTAAACATATTCAAAGAAATTCGAAGCTTCCATGACCTCACTCTGCTTCAACAAGACATGACCCCATTTGCCGATAGGAGCGCGCAAAACAAACTAGTGTTAAACGGCTAAAAGATGAAAATATAACGTCATATACACGCAAGACTTATACAGGATGACTTCAGTTTGCCTTGCCACCTGAACAAAGTCATACTCTCTCGAAGTGCGAACTTACTGGCCTTGAATTCATCTTTGATTCGAAGCTCACCTGCTCGCCGCACATGGAATGTTATCACTTATCGCGGCCAGCGCACGCCGGACACAGCAAGTCGAATCTAGAGGGGGTTCAGAAATGCAGGTTTATCTACTTTTTAAGGTGTACGCATTCCTCTGCCAACCTCTACTGGAATATGCTGCTATCACTTGGAACTTCCCGGTCCAACAAAGACAGAGCAGAAAGAGTTCAGAGGAATTTTGTTTTTATACGTCGATATCGAGTTTCCGGGCAGGTCGGCCGTAAACAACACCCTCGCTCTCAGTCCTAGCTCCGTCTAGAAGACTTTGGCCGCAGAATCACGAAAGCAGACTCAACTTTCTTATTCAAGCTTGTATGTGGTCTCATTGATTCTACATAAATATTGAATAACGTTAGTACAAGAACTGGGCGAAAAATAACTGGGATGTCTAGACGTTTCCATGTGTCTACTAGTACAAGAATTGGGCGAAAAATAACTGGGATGTCTAGACGTTTCCATGTGTCTACTTCTGGCGTCTGAAAGGATGCGTTGGCCAGGATTCCGTTGGCCTTCAGCGAATAATGAAAGAAACCTTACATGTTCTACTCACATTTGCCCACTTTCCAAGCAGCACTCGAGACCATTTCACGATCTACCTCCGGAAATTCATCATCATCATCATCATCATCAGCCTAGTTACGCCCACTGCAGGGCAAAGGCCTCTCCCAAACTTCTCCAACAACCCCGGTCATGTACTAATTGTGGCCATGCCGTCCCTGCAAACTTCTTAATCTCATCCGCCCACCTAACTTTCTGCCGCCCCCTGCTACGCTTCCCTTCCCTTGGGATCCAGTCCGTAACCCTTAATGACCATCGGTTATCTTCCCTCCTCATTACATGTCCTGCCCATGCCCATTTCTTTTTCTTGATTTCAACTAAGATGTCATCAACTCGCGTTTGTTCCCTCACCCAATCTGCTCTTTTCTTATCCCTAAACGTTACACCTATCATTCTCCTTTCCATAGCTCGTTGTGTCGTCCTCAATTTGAGTAGAACCCTTTTCGTAAGCCTCCAGGTTTCTGCCCCGTAGGTGAGTACTGGTAAGACACAGCTATTATATACTTTTCTCTTGAGGGATAACGGCAACCTGCTGTTCATGATTTGGGAATGCCTGCCAAACGCACTCCAACCCATTCTTATTCTTCTGATTATTTCCGTCTCATGATCCGGATCCGCCGTCACTACCTGCCCTAAGTAGATGTATTCCCTTACGACTTCCAGTGCCTCGCTGCCTATTGTAAATTGCTGTTCTCTCCCGAGACTGTTAAGCATTACTTTAGTTTTCTGCATATTAATTTTTAGACCCACTCTTCTGCTTTGCCTCTCCAGGTCAGTGAGCATGCATTGCAATTGGTCCCCTGAGTTGCTAAGCAAGGCAATATCATCAGCGAATCGCAAGTTACTAAGGTATTCTCCATTAACTTTTATCCCCAATTCTTCCCAATCCAGGTCTCTGAATACCTCCTGTAAACACGCTGTGAATAGCATTGGGGATATCGTATCTCCCTGCCTGACGCCTTTCTTTATTGGGATTTTGTTGCTTGCTTTATGGAGGACTACGGTGGCTGTGGAGCCGCTATAGATATCTTCCAGTATTTTTACATATGGCTCATCTACACCCTGATTCCGTAATGCCTCCATGACTGCTGAGGTTTCGACTGAATCAAACGCTTTCTCGTAATCAATGAAAGCTATATATAAGGGTTGGTTATATTCTGCACATTTCTCTATCACTTGATTACCATGTCCTTTTTGCATGTCATGTGGTGGACCGTTGGTGCGTGACTTGTTCGTTCTCGTTTGTCGGTGTGTATGCGCCCGCGTTGTTCCATGTGAAGGGTACCCTGTGTTTGGTGTCCAGCCTTTCAGAAAGTCGACAGGTCTTGGGAACAGTGCGTCGACTCGGTGCGAACCTTCAACTGTGCTCTCTCTCTTCACCCAATACTCCCTTTCCCCAGTGCAGGGTAGCAAACCGGGCGTGCGTCTGGTTAACCTCCCTGCCTTTCCTATCTTCCATTTCTCTCTCTTTCTCTCTTTCAGAAATCTCAATCCATGTTTTTTTGTTATATGTTATAATTTGTTATCTTCTGTTATGCCATGGCGTCCCATGTATGGCATATATTGTAAACCACAGTTGCATGAAACCAACGACATATGGTTGGCTGTCATGTAGCGCTCCTTATAGTATACTTTTATATTCCGCCTAATTAGTTAATTATTTAAGATCCATTATGCAAAATGTTTAATATTCACTTTTCACGTTTCGTTGTGGAGGCAATTAAGGAAAGACCGATCCAATTTCTTGTGTCAACGTATATGCAACGCGGTGATTTCTTTCGGCGTTTAAAGTAAGCCCGCGAAATATGAAATAAAACAACGTGTCTATGCTCATGCGGTATCGTATAGCAGTATTCAGAAAAGAGACATTGAGAACCCCGGTTTACAGACTTACCTCTTCGCGCACGCAGATGTCACTGATAAGAGAACGAGGAGGTGAGGCAGACGACAAACACAATAAGGAAAAAGAAATGGCCGACCAAGAACTCGTGTGATGGCTGTTGCGCGCGAGATCGTTCTGGGGTCTCACGACGAGAAAGAAACAGCTGCGCCGTTGAGAACACATGTTTCTAACACGCATTTACCTTCCTCCTCCCCACCCCCCTCATCTTCTCCCCACCTTTGCTGTCTTCTGAAGTGCTTTGCCTGAGAGTCTGAACCGTTCTTTTAGCAGTTGTTTTTATAGTCCTCGTCGGGGCGAGGACAGACGTTCTAGTACCGTACCATGACGAGGCGACCGTGAACGTAAGGAAGCATGCCCGCATGAGCTAAAACCGGCTGTTGTTTCAAGGGAAGTATCTCTATTCGCGACACCCGAAATAGGATGCTTCAAATGCTCTCAACGCGTGGCGTCACCATCACTCGCTGCCTTTACATGGCGTCCCTTTTTTCTGGCTTCCGCTGCGGTGAGCGCGCGCCGAGTAGCAGACGACGGACGAAACGCGTGGTCTGCTTTGAACGAAGCGCGCGCCTGAGCGCATGCGCCTTCGGCCGGATGCAGACGACGCCCCCCTCCGCTGCCTGCGCGCCGCCGCATTAGCAGACGACGCCGCGTTGGCGCCCTTCTTTCGGCGATAGGCGCCTCGGGGCGCTAGCGTCGTTTTGCGAGGGCCAATGTTTTTCGCCCTTTACTATTTTCTCTTCTAGCGAGAAAGGTTGTAGGGTGTAGGAACGAGAGCGGGCGGTGAGCGGCGGCGCGGCGGGGGGGTTTGCATCCCAGCAGGCACCGCTCTCTTGCCCCCGAGCCGCGGCTTGAGCGCTGCGTGAGCGAGCGGCTTTCGAGCGGTGGGCCCCGGCCGCCCGTTTTTTGCGCCGGCGCCAGCGCGTGTGAGTGCGTGTGTTGACCGCCGAGGCGTGCGCTCTTCCTTTTTGCAACTCTCGTGTATCGTCCGCCCTCCGGTGGAAGTTCTCGTCGTCTGCTTTTATGACCGTTTCGTTTGACCTGAGCGACCAGCAGCAAGATCGTGCTAGCTGCATGCCTCCCACCTCAGAAGAAGGACTCGGATAGATGCCTCATCGAGGATTCTCGCTTTCACTTCATTTCCGTTCAACGCCAGCAAGCGTGCTCATTCGTCGATATTCCTAAGCGTGCGCATCGCTTTCAAAGGTATTTTCCATCGTGTTCAGTGCTCCATTCTTCCCAGAAAGCCTCAACACCGTGCCGAGTCGTTTGGAGTGTAAGTCCCCCCCACGTGTGATTCGTCTGCTAGGTGAAGACGAGCAGAAGCGCTGGTGCATCGTCTGCTGGATGCTCCAACGGCCAGGGAACGTTGCAGCGATAAAGTAGGCTCGATTCTATACCCGCAATGAAAGGTGTGTAGTACCTGTTGTGCACATGTGATTCCTCGATGAGCCTCGGGGCGTTTTGCTCTCGCATGTGCGCCCGCGATCTTACAATGTGGCGCTTTGCAGCAAGTGCCTAAAGGACTCGCAGGAAGAGCCCGGGCCACCGCTTCCGTCACACTCCAGTCGGCAGACGAAGATACATACGTCTCGAGACCTGGCCTTCTCCAGACGGCGGTGCATTTTCGTCGTCTGCAAATAACCTCCTGCGCGACGCCGTTAACGGCGCCTGTGCGCCGCCTGCTACTGCTTGCACTGCTTCCACCAACCCGAATTGTGCGACCTAGTGCAGAAGCCTTCGGCATTTGCCCGTTCGCCATAGAAAGGCCTTCAGTTGTTTGTCCTTCAGTGCACATTTTTTTTTCTTAGTTACATTGGCGTGCGTGGCAGCGGTGTGGTCTTCTGGATAAGACAAACCTACCGTCTTCTGCTGACGTTATCGTCAAGAGTGCTCTCAGGTAAGCTCTTGACTACCTTATGTTTATTATTCCGTTTGCTGTTTATAAGCAGAACGTTTTAGCTGCATCACTTTGAGTGAACGAAGGCGTAACGTTTGTGGGAAAAAAAAAGCAAAACGCGATTTCTTCTTTCCCTAGTTTTGAACTGCGCATCTTCGGACTGTCAAGTTCATGCACGCTACTGCAACATATAACATACTCTGCTAAAGTAGCGATGATACTTCTGGATTGTTCATCGTTGCAAGGCTATTTTCGGTCCGTTCTTACGTAACGTCTTATCGTTCCGGTGAAGTAACGCAAGCTGTGGTAGTCAACACGCTAAGAAGACGCGCTGATAAAATTGCGGAAAGCGCTTCACATATAGCCGCCATGCAAAAAAGAAGAAAATAAAAAAAACCGGGGAAATAGAATAAGGAGGCCGACCTACAGAATGCTCGTTTCTGCCTTACAAGCCGCCGTCAACGACCGTGATGCGAAGGTCATTCGCGAGACGGTAAGCCTCGAAGCCCGCACGGAAGCACTTCCTCCGCTCTTATATATGCGGCTTCCTGCACGCAAGCGAAAGCACACGCATAAGAAAGAAAGAAAGAAAGAACTATGGCACTTTAAGCATCTGGCGAGTGGAATCGCCAAATTGCCAGTAATACAGTTGGCTGCATCACGAACACCTTGTGTGGGCCGCTCGCACGCATTTCGAGTATAGTTTGCTTCACCCAGAAGCCGTCTGGAACGTGGACCACAAAAATAACAAGCGAAAAGCTCGCAGGTGCAGATCGCGATCCACAGGAGTTGTTTGGACGAAAAACTGATCGACACATAGGAACCAAGGCAAAGCTAAAGCAGTGCAGTGGAAGTATGTTTTTATTTGCGCGCTTCCGCGTTGTATATAAGCACGGGTGATTTATGATAAGTTTCGCTATGTGTATATTAGGAAGATCGAAGTTCAGAGGGCCAGTTCTTATTTAGAACTTAGGGACGCATAAAGTGTTGTCGAGATAGATACGCTTTAAAAGGCAAGAGTGAAGATAAGGCTACGCTGCTCCTTCAGCATGAGTCAATAAATGGATATATACATATATATATATATATATATATATATATATATATATATATATATATATATATATATGAGCTTTTTTATTAAGGTACATATACTTAGATCTAAAGAAAATCGCTGAATCCAATCTGGTGGCAACAAGCACAATTGTTTGCAGTGGATGGTATGTACGTAAGCGATTCTTTTTGTAGTGTATATATATATATATATATATATATATATATATATATATATATATATATATATATATATATATATATATATACATACATATATATATGTGTGTGTGTGTGTGTGTGTGTGTGTGTGTGTGTGTGTGTGTGTGTGTGTGTGTGTGTGTGTGTGTGTGTGCGCGCGCACGCGCGCGAGCGTGTGCGTTGCATTTACATTGCTTTCTTATTCGGGTACGTATAAGAACTAAAAAAAAAAGAATCGCTTACGTAGATTACATCCACTGCAAACTATTGTGCTTGTTGCCGCCAGATTGAATTCGGTGATGCACGACGTGTGCTTCTCACACCTTTAAATTTAATTTTTGTGCGCTTCGTCATCGCCCACGGGGCTTTTCTTTCCTTTTCTATTTTTCAGCGCTGCAAGGCGTTCATTCGACCACTCCGCAGCACCCTCGCAAATTATGCTTACACTATAAACAATTCGATGTACGGAAATGCGGCTACAATCTTTTAGTTAGCCGTCTCGTGTTGCTTCTATGGCATGTGTAGAATGGTTTTAATTTTATTTTTTCTTACGGGGCGCTTGAGCACTAGAAGATTCAAACACGAATTTAACACTTGTGTTTCGAAATGAAGCAGGTATTTGATGCTATCATTTCATAACTTGATGCGTGCAAATATACGATTATTGACGAATATGCGTGCCTGCTACGCGTCTTAAAAGCTGGGCGTGAAATTGGCAAAAAAAAAAAAAATCCCATTAACGCAGGGTGCGCAACTTCGTATATTTAGTTGGTGTCTGTGGAAGTATGTGTGAGCAGCACACAGTCTGCTGTAGATAAGGTGCGCGGAAATCTAGCTCTTTTTTTCGTGTATCCAACGCCCCGCAATCTTCTGACGTCGACTTACCACCAGCTCGTAAATTACAACGTTCACCGCCTACCGTAAACTGCGGTTACTGTTGTAGTTTACGTGCTATCCAATTAAAAATCGACTTACAGTTAGCAGCAATTTGTGGGTCGAAGAAAATAAATCAGATCATTTTTTTTTTCATTTCTGTTCTTCCTTTCATTCTTTTTCTTCCTATTTTGCAAAGAAAGCAATACTCGACTCGATATGCGAAGCGAATGTCTTTTTCGAATGTTTGCTCATAATTGTATGGGAATTGTTTTACTTTTTGACCGCTTGTTCTTCAGTTCGGGTGCCACTGTCGGGACTAGGCCTTGACACGCCAGATGTGTGGGCATACCACGTGTTTGCGTCATGCATCACGTCACGTGACGTATGCAACCGAAGGCGCGGCGTCGCTCTGATTTGCGTACTACGCGCAGCGATTTCAGGTCACTGAGGAGCCTCTCGGTGTAAAAAAGAAGAGGCAGAACGCCGGGGTGTGTCTTGAAGTAAGCAGCGCTTGCATCATAGCTGGCATTGGACGCGTCTGAGTGAAAAGTGAGGCTCCTATCAATCATTTTTTTTTTCCCTGCATTATACCATGATTGAACACGACGTGCTCTCTTCGCAGGCCTCACTTTTCAATGCGGCTCCGAGACAGTTGCTCCCGTTTTTGATTCAGTCGGCGGCGGTCGCGTTTCGACGGTGGCGAAATGCCGAAAACGCTCGTGCACACTTCGATTTAGGTGCACGGTGAAGAACCCCTGGTGGTGTAACTTAATCCGGTTTGCCCCCCCCCCCGCCCTCCCCCAATTGAGGGGATGGGCAAAGTAATCAGATCGCTGTTTGGGGCACTAGACGCCGCAGGAATTTATTTCGAGCATATCTTACAAAAAAAAAAAAAAAAAAACGCCCGCTGCAATGGTTCATCCGCACTGGGAATTGCCGGTTGAACCAAAAAAGAAGGCCCCGATGTTAACCACTCAAGAGTCTGATTGGCTACCCTGCGCTGACTAAAGGGCAAGGAGAAATTGAAGAAAGGGAGAGAGAGAGAGAGATCCGTCGTGAACACAATACTGGCGCCGTTAAAGGGAACCTACTATTGACAGACCACGCGCGAATTTTTTCGCCCTGCGACAAGTGAATGACCGCCTGGCTTTGGTGACGCTGGCAGCTTCCTATACACATGTGCCGTTAGGGCTGCCAGCTCTCGACAGGGCGAATTAGGGACGGAGGTAAACGAACTTGGCGCCGGCAGTCTGCAGGTGCAACAAAGTTGAAAAAAAAAGAATCATTAGTCCTACGCCATGTCGCGATTTCCATTAGGAATGTGCAGTGCATTTTGGCCTGAATAACAAGGCTACCATTATTGGAAAGAGGTTCGGTGAATGGTTAGGGACCTGTAAGGGAACTCGAACCATCACAAGAAGGAAACCGCCTTTATGTTCATGACAATGCAACAGAACATAAAAAATGCTAGAATTCGCAATTGAGCTGTCAAGAAATAAGAAGGAAGCCTGGTTTGTCGATCGTTATTCAGCAGCAAATAAGGAAAAGTCGAGACCTTTGGCCGTCCGGACTGGGTTAAGTTTGCAAACGGGAAATCTACTCAAACGTCGTGGCTGTCCCGCTAAGTTTGGGACGCTGGCAAGTTGGTGTGCTGTGCGTTATTATTAGGTGTGAACTTGCACATAGAGGGCCAACAAGGGACAGCCACACATTAGTGTTTCCTTTTATAGTGAACCGCAGTGTATATCAATTTCTGCGAAACGTTGTGCGACATAATTTTGCAACGAAGCTGTTAGCCTTCCGCTGGTCGGCATATTTCGTTTCCATCCATGAACACAAATTACCATCATTAGCAAATGGCTCATACCCCCGTAAGCAAGCAAAAATGGAATGGTTCATCGCCCTCGTAATGCGGAGGCTACAAGCACTCAACAAAGTGAAGCGAACAGTCCACACAGGCATTTGAATCACGCATGCAACGTACAGAGCAGCTTACGTTTCAATAAAGAACAAGCTCAAAACAAGCATCAGTCTGTATCAGCAATAGCTCATACTCCTGTAAGCAAGCAAAAGATGTAATGCCTCATCGCCCTCGCACTGGAGAGGCTACAAGCACTCAGCAATGTCAAGCGAACAGTGAATACGTTTATTGAAATCGCCCGTATAACATAGAGTAGCTCAAATTTCAATAAAGAACAAGTTTAAAACAAGCATCCGAACCATCGATAAAGCATTGCATAGTTCCCTCAGCAGTTGTAGGGATGGCTGAGCAACAACTCCGCTGGATATCCCCTTTCGCAAGGCCAAGATGGCGAGTTAGTGTTTTTCTTTCGCTTATTTTTAAGGAATATATTTGAGTTCAACAAATTGTCCTTCGGAAGGCCAATTATGTTCCCTGAAAGTCACTTCATGTCTTCACCTCGTCTGAGTACGTACGTACGTCTGAGTACGTGTGTGTGTGTGTGTGTGTGTGTGTGTGTGTGTGTGTGTGTGTGTGTGTGCGTGTGCGTGTGCGTGTGCGTGTGCGTGAGCGTGAGCGTGAGCGTGTGCGCGAGCGTGTGCGCGTGCGTGTGCGTGTGCGTGTGCGTGTGTTTGTGTGTGTGTTTGTGTGTGTGTGTGTGTGTTCGTTTTGGAGCATATCACGTTTCCATTTCACCCGTCGTGGTTGCTCAGTGGCTATGGTGTTGGGCTGCTGAACACGAGGTCGCGGGATCGAATCCCGGCCACGGCGGCCGCATTTCGATGGGGGCGAAATGCGAAAACACCCGTGTGCTTAGATTTAGGTGCACGTTAAAGAACCCCAGGTGGTCGAAATTTCCGGAGTCCTCCACTACGGCGTGCCTCATAATCAGAAAGTGGTTTTGGCACGTAAAACCCCAAATATTGTTATTATTATTACGTTTACATTTCAAAGGTAATTCATTTTGCAATGCAATTTCATTTCCGGCGACTA
This sequence comes from Dermacentor variabilis, assembly GCF_050947875.1. Classification (NCBI taxonomy): domain Eukaryota; kingdom Metazoa; phylum Arthropoda; class Arachnida; order Ixodida; family Ixodidae; genus Dermacentor; species Dermacentor variabilis. The sequence goes on along the minus strand of NC_134574.1, from coordinate 127,440,676 downwards.
AATCTTTCGTAACACTTTAGACTTCGCGCGTTGGGGTGTACTTTTGTAACATTAAGAGCGGAAATAATGAAAGTATGTGAATGAAGAAGGTCCCGTCTTGAAATTGGGCTCAAATGTGTACACGTATGTTTTAAATACCACTAGTTCAGTGGATTTGTTCCAGCCAAAAAATCCCTACCGCGGCAGCCGCATTTAGATGGGGGCGAAATGCAAAAAGGGAAACGCCCGTGTGCTGCGCATTGAGTGCACATTAAAGAGCCCCAGATAGTCGACACTAATCCGCAGTCGCCCGCTATACGACGTGCCTCACAATCAGATCGTGGTTTCGCCACGTAACACCCAATAATTTAATGTTTGTTTCGTTGCAACAGAATCAAAGTTTAGTAAGTATTAACAGGTCGCGTTTCTCTATAAGCTTAGATAGTGTAGCGCAGAAGCTTTGCAAAGTCTCTTTAAAAAAATCGAACACGCATACACAGTACGCGCGCGCTCTCACTGAAATAATTCGTAGCCTGAACGAAATTGAGACGAATGCGTGAACTGCCCATCATTGCCACTGCGACATTTACGAGAGTAATTAGACCAGACTAAACAGGCCTTGGCGCTTGTAGACAGCGTGTTCTACTCATCGTATATCTGACGCGTATGGCGTGTTTGAAACGACTGCAAATGCCGCAAGCATGTCAAAACGCTCTTCTAAGCTTTCCAAGGACGCAGGACGCGATTCCAGGTCAATTTGTCCACTGATGGCACAAGAAGAGAGAGCTAGCGACTGGTTTACTAATCTAGGTGCGAAACCTTGTAATAAGCAAGTCGATACGTGTACAGCGAGAAATAACAGTGTAGCTCGTCCGGAGGCCAGCAAAAAAAAAAAAAGAGAAATAAACTACCTGATGTTACGAGACACCTTGTACATAATCGTGTGAACTAGCTGGGAACACTTCTTTTTTCTCTTGTTTTGACGGCGTATCTATATCACTGACCTTGCATATCATCCGCAATAATGTGTTGTTTCCCGCTGCGTAGAAACTCGTAAAGTAACCGTACTAACATAACCTTACACGTTCTGCCTGTACGGGTGCGCCCGTGATTTGCTCTTGGGATTGAACGTTCTTTCACATCGCGCTGGCTGACGATACAGTCAATCGTTCAATGACTTCTTTTCTGTGTCTTTTTTGCTTCACACACACACACACACGCACACATACACATACACACATACATACATACATACATACATACATACATACATATATATATATATATATATATATATATATATATATATATATATATATATATATATATATATATATATATATATATATATATATCGCTGGGGATTCAGCTGCGATCTTTTAGGGATAGCCACGGCCCATTCAGTGAGCCCGCACATGTCTAGGCTCGCACAATTTATAAGCAGCAGATAGACGACCGCAGCGGGAGAGTAGAGAGAGAGAGAGAAGAAAAAAAGCTGTGTCTGTTTCTAATTTTTCGCATGCCCGAAAGAAGCCGTGATTAAACCCCTTTAAGGTTACACTAAAGAGAAAAATATGCCCAGATGTACTAGTACGTTGACCTTCTACAATACAACAACAACGAAAAAAAAACACATACCGTAGGAGGCGGCTTCCCCTACATAAATTGTTGTACAAACTACGTTGTATATATATTGAGCTTTTATTGACTTCTATACACTTTCTCTTTAGAGAGAATCAAATGTACTATATGATTTTTTGTTAGGGAGTAGTTCTCGCACCAGTGCACAGTGGCGTCGTGAATCTTTTTTTTTTTTTTTGAGGGCGTCTTGTCAGGCCTAGTCAATATTATTTTTCGGTCGAGATGGACTACATTCTGTCATAAAAAGAAAAAAAGTTGTAAATACTGAACTCAGCAAATTCTGATAACTGTAACGGAGCCACAACGGCCGAAACGCGCGAAAATATTTTGAAGTCCGTGCCACCGAATTAACGTGCATACATACCTGCACCGGCGTTCTGGGCTGAGATTTAGGAAAGTATGAAGTTTTTAGATTTCACTTTCTCTTTTACTACGCTATCGCTCACCGCAAACTTATCGAAACTTGTCTCAGAAGACATACTGTATGCTGCACTATATGCTACACATACTATATCACTATAGGCTTGTTTAGCGAGCTTCTATTTAGGGTCCCTATTAGGGTGCGATGACATATGCCCAAACCGTCTACACCACCCAGCAGCAAGCCTCAGTAATAGAGAGTTCATGTGTGGACAGTCTCTCAATTTTAAGTGTATTGCTCTCACTAAAATAAATGGTTAGAAAAACTGCGCGAAAAGTGCATATTCGCTCGGGAAACATTTTCCGTGAAAGCTCTCCGAATGCCAAGCACGTGGCATCTCTTGTGAAGGCGAACGACTTTAGAAGGCGAAATGCTATCCACGAATTCTGTCGCAAAGACAGCTTGCTTAGCGGAATGATTTCGCCACGAGATCGCTATTTCCGTACGTGCCCGCATTGTCTAATCTATCTCGCAAACCTCATTTCTGTCGCACATGAGTGCGAAAGAAATTAGGTTTTACCACAAACTCGGCCTTTGCTGCTTGGACGCAACAATTCTTGCTCGCTTTGTTGCTAAGTGAGTGCGGCGAGGACGGCACAGCATCTTTACTTCCTTTTTCTATTTTCTATTTTTTTTGTTGACTTCCCCATCCGGGCATGTATATATCATGTCCAATTTACAGCGTCGTTGCACTTCGGACTTCTCTGTGGTTTAAGGAACTCGAATGTCGTGTGCGAGGCAGAGTGACAAAAATAGTATCCCGCCTCAGTATGGCGGGATCCCAGTGCGCCGTCGTGGATAGGAACAATGATAGCAATATTCGCACTTATTTGCCTTTTTTGTGCTGTAAAATACGCGATCAGCTTGAAATAATACTTACTGGACTCTACAAGTAGTCTTAAAGATGTAGCTACCAAAGTGTCGCGCAGGTAGGACGCAAGGCTCCGGAAATGCCTTGTTGCTATGATGGAAATGTACCCTGCTAGGTATCCGCATGCGCCAGCTATCCGCGTCACATTGCCTAAAGAATAAGGATCATTCTCACAAAAAAGTTCAGTGCTTGTGTTACGTCTGCAAATCAAGTCACACTTTCATCTTAGATCCCATTTCTTTCAACGCCTCCTGTAATGCCACCACCACAGTGCCACAGATATTTCATTGAATGATAACTCCGAAATATCTGATGTTGAGAAAATGCAGTCCGTAAAAAAGCGGCAGTTACATTTACGCGCGCGCGCGCTCGCGTGTGTGTGTGTGTGTGCGTGTGCGTGTGTGTGTGTGTGTGTGTGAATGAATGAATGAATGAATGAATGAATTGCCTGCCCTTTCTGTCGAGTCCCCAAAGCTGGTCAAGTAAAAGAACGAGCGTAGCAGGTGCTTTGCAAGAGAAGCGACTTAGTTTAGAACTGTCGCATTTTGGTAAATGGACAAAACAACAAAAAAAAACTGTTTTGAGCTGTACTAGTAAATTAAGCTAGTAGAATGAAAAAGAAACTTACCGTTTGAAGAGGCTTTGTAATACAGGGTAGACGCAATAAGAGAGACGGGTGGTGAGTCAACCGTAAAGTTTCCGCACCAGTCACCGCGACGTCCTGAATTTTCGCGGCGCTTATTTGGTCCTGGTTCATTTTTTATCAGTAAAGATGCGCTTCATTGTGTTCCAACACAATGATACAGAAACTGAACTTAGCAAGCTTTAAGAACTTTTACTTCATCTCAACGGCTCAAATACTAGAATATGCTTTGGAATCCCTGGCGTCACAATGACGTAACAGCACTGGAGTTTAGGCGTGGAATTCAAAAACGGGAAGTTCGGACTTCATTTATGCTCGAATAACCGACCTGTTACCGCGAAATAATAATCTATATGCATAAGTTTTAAAGCATTTTGTATCAGTCTAAACTAATTTAAGGTTTCTCTTTAGAGGTCACTTTAAACCGATGCTCATCAACATATATAACAGTTGAAGGCTGAAGCGTTGAGTTTTCGTATCATACGTTCGTCCATGTCGTTCTGCCCTGGCATTGTGCAGAGTTTGAATTAGCCTGCTTCACAATCAGTTCAGAAGGTTGCAGGCAAAGAAGAAAATTCGGTTTTGTTTCAAGCACCGTGAACTTTTAATAATCTTGGACCTACTGCCCTTAAGCTCCTGACAGCACGCAAAGATCAATTCAGTACCGAGAGCTTTGGGGAAAAACAGAAATAAAAGCTAGTAAAACGTATTTCGTTCTCTCACCAGCTGCTTTAGCCTTCCGCGTGCGTTATACAGAAATCCATACAGTCGTCAAGAACTTACGGCACGTGTTCTTGACGGAAAAAAAAAAAAATTGCCCTCACTTTTATAGCGTTGCCAACAAAGAATATACAACCCAACTTTCTTCGCACGTACTGCGTTTTCCGGTCATATGTCTGTACCCATTGTATAATATGCACGGTTGAATTTGAGCTCAAAGTAACACGTTCTTTTTAGATAGCCAGAAGCGCAGAAACGCGGCTGAATTTCTTTTTCTTTATTTTCAGCAATCTGTACGCAGTCGATATAGTTGTCTTTTATCACGGTGAAACGTTCTTTGTACAGTCGGTCTCAGTTTGTTAAATCCGTAAGCATTTCTACGCCTACCCAACCAGGAAACCCGTCCGTCCGTCTGTCCCATGAGACGAATCGCTATAAAGAACTTAACGTATATATAAAAAAGAATAAATTCGAAAGGAAATACATTGGTGATAGTTTCTAACATCCGGCCCCACTTTCACAAGCTTAGTGTGTTATCCACTGGGGTGAAAACCCCAATTTTCAGGGGATGAATATATCTGTACCATATGAATGTGTTGTACCGGCGGGACACAACAAATGTCAAAGAAGAACTGTTTCTATGAAGGATTTATTGAAAGATTTGGTGATGGTGGAATAAAAGCCATCTGTAGGATCACGCGTAGAGCGGACCTGGAGCATTGTAGGCATGAGGAAAATTCCGATTTTACGAAAATTTAATGCCGGATATGCGTCATCCCCGATGATTTCGGTAGTTGGGGGACGCACTTTCCGTTGGGGGGTTCCTCACCAACCGAAATGCCACCGATCTCTGAGGGCTCATGCACTCGCGTCACACAACGCAGATAGATAAGCAGGCAGAGTTAAGGGTGATAAGGAGTGATGAGGGATTATATGGTTCTCATCACGCTTGATAATGGTTCGACTGGGTGGATAAGGTACTAAAGAGTGATAAGTGCTTTTAATGGTCGCTTCAGTTTTGATAAGGTTGATAAAGACCGATAAAGGTTGATAAAGGTTGGATCAAGACCGACAAAGTTGAAAAGAACGATAAGAGTTCGTAAGGGTTGGATCATGCCTGATGAGATTGGTAAATTAGGATAAAGGTTGACAAGGATTGGATAAATTGCGATATGACTGATAACGACCGATACCAGTTGATACCGGTTTATAGTAGTCGGATCAGGTTCGATAAGATCAATAACGACGCCGGGCTGCGTGGAAATAAGCAAGTGGCACAATGCTTACGCATAGACAACTCGAGTGGTCGGGTTTCCGTCGAGATTTTTTTCAGGCATCACAATAATCACAAAAACGTCCACAACCAGCAATGTTTCGACTCTTTTAATAGGTTTACCGCAGATTATAGTGCGAAAAACGCGATGTATACGTTGAAGCCTTTTCTTAAGTACCGATGTCCGTTAACTTTTGACGTCGAGCGTACACAACTTCTCATAAAGTCACGTGGAGCTTTCGGAGGCAAAGCTCCGCCATTTCTGGCTATACACTTTCGATGAGATGCGCGGTGATAGCAGATCGCCCAGCATAGGCTCGCTCGCACGGCAAGCACCAACTCTCACGAGTCTTTGAAGCCTGACATCCACGTATCTTGACGTCACGTAGATCGAATCAGCCCCTCACTCCGGACAATGATTTGTAGAGCACGGTAAAGCACCAATAGCGGATGACTTTGCTATTTAAATGTGAAGATCCCACCGTGTGTCCCAGCTAAGGTTACCCGAACGGCTCAACGAAAAACAAGATTAAAAGAAACTGCAAAATAAAATAAGACCCGCAGTGTTGGGTCGGGAGCGTTTTGACAACCGAACAGCGTTGGTCATAGGTCGCACTTTGCACCGTGTTTCTTTAATATATTTGTTTCGTCGAACAGTTTGGCTAACGTTAGCTGGGACACTCGTTATATGGCGTAAGGTTTCTGTAGACTAAAGATTCATAAAGCACATTGCCGACAGTCCTTTTCACGAATAACTTTGAAGCGATGACGTGAAACATTAATCCCTAATACCAAGGGGCGAAAGTGTATGAAAGTGGCTTTAATTATATTCTCGCCGTCAGCTGGCGTGAAAACTGATGACAAATTGATGTAGACGGTAGCGCCGGCATAGACGATTTACGGACAATTACGACACTTCCTAATACGAACTTTGAGCACAGCTCTACACGTGTTTGCACTTCGCGACGTATTGGCTGGCACGGACAATCGGCCTCGTGCGGTACCCTGCAAACGGAGCGAAGCGTGGGGCGACTGCCTCGCTAACGGGGAGACCGAGAGAGGCAGCACGTGGGTGACGCGTCGGCGCGAAGCACAACAGACGCGGCAGACAGACGTCCGCTCATGCTGCGCTTTGTTGCCATATGCATTATCGGTGTACGCGCTTGTCGCCTGCCATCGGTGAGAAGTCGACGGCGCGCTACTCTCGCGCCATCTCGTGGAAGGTCGTCGCTGCATAGATCGTCTTGCACTGCACACTAGGCTTTTCTTCTCACGCTTTCGCATTGCTCTTCTCCCCCCGCTTACTCACTCTGCGCTCTCTTCGCTACCGCCGTCTTTCATCCCCCACTTCGCTCCGCGTTTGATCTTTCATCCTTCGCTGTGCTCGTACGCTCGGTTATGCCGACGCTCCACGCAGGAACGAGCGACTAAGAGCTGAGCTCAAAAAAAAAATCTCGTCTGCCAGCTTAATTTCACTGACGTTACCTTACTTACCCACCTTGACCTTACTGCTTTTACAGGCAACTACAGCAAGTGACGGGATTACGTAAAATGTATATAGCGGTGCGTTAAAAATAAAAGCACGTGAATAAAGCACTAGAAGCGAAACGTCTTTAAAAGGTCAAATTATAAACACTATTAGTTTTAATGCTACATACATAACAGTATACTAGTAATTTTATACTCATGTATAACAATTCTACAGCAGTACTTAGTACAGTAGATAGCTAGACACCGAAGAGCTGTAGTGATCTTAATACAATGAATAAACTGTGGCAATACATAACAGATATTTCTTGCATTTTATCACTATGACATGCTCAAATTCAGTTAAACAATATATATTTAGTGCCGTAATTCAGCTAAAATGTAGAGGGGTCCTGCGCTCTGAGACAAGACGTCACGTGCGGGATAATGCTGCGTTTGTTGCAGTACAGGACACTAACTTCAGCCTTTTTCTTCTTATTATTATTTCAAATGATTCGCCACGCCTTCGTCTTTAGTCTTTAGCAATGCGGGAAATTCAGTATAGCAGCAGGTCAATCTGCTCCAACGCCATAGGGGTATTCACCTATCGGCTGGACTGTAAGGGGCTTACCTAAACAGCTTTCTATAAAAAATACGGCTCGGGTGTGTGCGAATGTTCGAAATGCTGAATACGAGTATAAATATTATCTCATTATTATTATTATTTATTTATTTCCTGCTTCTTCCTGTTGTTCTTTCTGTTCTTCCCGTTCGCCTTCCTGATCCTCCTGCTTTTCCTGTTCTCCCGCCTCTTCCTCCTCCTCCTTCGCCTACACGTTGCTCGTTCTCTTTTTTTCTCTCCTTTCCCAATCCTCCCGATCTAAGCACGCCATGTTGTAGAGAGGAATGGGGAGAGGGTCACGCGGTTCGCCTTAAGTGCACTCCGCGTCGCGATTTTTTGTCTCCCAGCTTGCGCTCGGCCGCGCCGCATCCTCGACGCCTGCCGGCGCCTATATGGGCGAGAGAGCGCGCTCGGGGGGCACCGTTTTATAAGAGGAGACTCGGAAACGGGAGGGGGGGCGCCCACCACCTTAATTTGTTTTATTTTCGGGTCGCCGGAGGCGTGCCGAGGTCTTTCGCGACGCCACGGGTTATAACGGGAGCCACCCGGCGCGGGGACAATGTGTGGTGGCAGCCGCGCAATGCATGGAGAGAGAGAGAGAGAGAGAGAGGAGAGAGGGAGGGGGCGCGGTGGTGTGTACAGCAGGGCCGGGCGCCTCGCGGCCGTGCTGTTAGTCTTTCAGGTATAACATAGGCGCCGCTGGAGGCGCGTCCTGCAAGCTGGCTTACTTATTCAACGACCGATTCATTTATCCGTTTACTGGGTAACCGAAAGGCGACTCCTAGTGCTCGGAGGCGGCGTTGCAGAGAGGAGGTTCGAAATCGCCGGCCGCTATGCGAGGCGGTTGGACGTCGAAACCGAGCACGACGGCAAAACGTTGCGCGTTCGGTTTAGATTAGAGCTGTTTCAGCGGGACGGCGATATACATGTTCTCGGCGTGCATTAGGGTTGTAATTTCCCTATGGGATTCTGTACGTTTGTTGCACTCGGAATACGTGCGGTTTCCGCATGCCTGCTTGTGGCATTGGATCGAAAGCGCGATTTTTTTTTTTAATGCAACGCAGAGTTGGTACTTTGTTGCTCGTCAGAGAGTTCCAGCGCTACTGTCCGCGGGTGCCCCGCCTCACCTCTTGGAAACCGCGAGGGGACTGTTTTCGACGAGGGAGACGCATTTTCTTTTACGTCATGCGCGGTTTCTCCGCGTGAAATTCAGTATCTTTTTCCTTTCTTTCTTTTACTTTCATTGTACATTGGCCTTTCTCCCTCTGTTTGAAGCCTACGCAATTAAATGCGATTCAGTTGTCTTTGAATTGCCCCGGAAATAACCCGGTTCTATCGGTGTTGCAGGATTCGTGACATAACTGAGTTTCATGTATGAGCGTCAGACACAGTAATGAAGGCGATAGCCGGAAATATAATCATTGATTAATAGAGGTTTACTAATTACCTTTCAACTATAGAAGTCCGGGTGCACGTAGTGATCGCAGAATTTGTCGTCAGTCGGCACTAAAAGCAGCAACCGTTTGGAATGCCCTCTGGATCAACCCGAGAAGCAAGGGCTCAAAATTTGCAGCGAAACGCATTGCTGTTCATACCAGCACGTTTCACAGCGCGTAAAAACGCGGTACGGAAAACGGTTAACTAGGAGCAATGCATTTCGAGGCCCACTGTTAGCGTTCCTCTAAAGGGATTCTATATTGGTACGACTTCTCTCTTGCAAAACGTTGTGCGTTGAGTACTGGCTGACATCAATGAGAACAGGCTCCCGAACGTCATTAGTAAACTGATAATTATCGCAATATTTTGATTATCTGCCGTATTGGTGAAGTTTAGTCGACAAAAAAATATAATTTCGTACCGAATTCCCCTTTCTTGTTGTTTTAGTAAACTCATCACTCGTCGTGGAAAACACGCGGCTTATTTGCTTGCGTTTATTTTCGGTTTCACTTAAACGCACTGCCAGTTTCTTTTTTTACGCTACCCGATTCTCCGTCAATCACCCAGAGTGGTTACAAATACACCAATTCACGCTACACGTAATGCATGTACTACCTAAGCGAGCATGTCCTGAGCTGGGAACCTGGCGTGATAGCGATCGTGTTCCTCGACTATGCCCGCTGCCAGGTGCGTCGATATGCAAATTAGACACACGTACCTCGCCCACATCGCGGGCTCGAAGTCCAGACGGCACGCTTCTGCAGCGCGTTCTTATCGGCCTGCAAACACATATTGTTGAAGCAGGAACAGAAGGTATGGCCAGTGAATGCCGCGCCACCTCGCGGGTGCATCGAAAAACATATTTTATGTGTTGCATTTTCACACCGTTTCTCTGTACCCACTGCATATAGTTAAAGAAGTCAATCGGCAGAATTCGTCTCAGGATGAGTTCCGGCGGTAATGCGTTTAGCATTTAATCAGTGTAGCATGTACAACGTATGTGGGCCACCATCGAAACGAGTTACGTGTGACGCGTGTACTCCAGCGTAACTCAGCTTTGGCGCTTTCCTACAGACAGTGGGCATTCTTTAGAATGGCCGCCATGAAACGCTGCGCGTCGCCTCCGAAATGCGTGGCGCGCCGGTGCGTGCGAACGCTGAGAAACGCGTATGGCCTCCGAGACCACACGTTGGCTTACCGACGCGCGAGCTTCCGCCTGCGCGCTTTGCGTTTGCCGCGCCTCGCGAGGAATGGCAGCTTGCACGTACAAGTGACGCGTGCGAGCGCGCACCCACTTTGCTCGTCAGTCATGGCCGTTTTGGCAAACATCGTTTCGTTTTTCGTTATGGACAACGCTTCAACATGCTGAAACATTGATAAACGACATTGTTATGTTTTTTTATAGCGTCGTTAGATCAGCGCTAAACGTAAAGAAAACGCACATATGACCGATATATCTGCCGCACTGAGCGTTGATTGTACCACGCCGTAGCTGCGCAGCCAGGCGGCGGTGGAAAGGCGAGGCAGGCAAGCACAGATGTCTGCCTGGAACAGGTATCCCTGTTCGCGCCCAACTTGGATACGTACGATCTGTTCCGAACCATCTGCGCATGCGTATAGGCGCACGTGTGGTTGGGCCTTCACGTGGCAACCAGGCTTCCCTCTCGCTCTTCTTTCTGGACACGCCGCGCCATCTAGTGGCGCTGCTGAGAAGCCTGCGCCTGGCCTCCGAGACGAGAAGCATGGTGCGGCAGTGCCTGCGAACGCTGAGAATTGTTCCCTCTCCTGCCGCACACCTAGTGGCACACACTCGGTGACCCAAGTGGCCAAGAGGGTCATTAAAGAGTGGCACGTACCCTATACATTCACGGCGCAGCTCGCTAAACCATTGGGGCGAAAGAAGTTCATTGAAAAGCGGCGCATATACCCAGTGCATTTAGGACGTAGCCTGCCTCGGGTTGCCGACCTTAAAGAACACTTCCGAAGTGGGCTCAATTCCTCCCATCTGCGGAAAAACATTTTAAATGTTCTTTCCCGTCATTCCAGATTGTCACATCCTCAGGGGCACTCACCTATATTTACCCATGTTGGCGTCAAAGAAGTTCATTGATTGGCGGCACAGACCGAGCGGTTCCTACGCAGTGCGTCATGTCGGCGTCAAAGACTATATGCGTGACGTAGTCACGCACCTACAGTGATCCGGCCTGTCGGCGGGAAAGAGGTTAGTTGAAGATCGGCACATATGTACACACTGCCACAGAATCAGTGACTCAAGTTGGTCCGATGGTTGTCTTCGAACCCTATACACAGCAGCCATATGCGCTACTCATTCGACGACCTCGGACCACGGGGACGACCATGCCCTGGAAAGTGCGTGAAATGCCTTAACAATGCTCACACTTAATATTTTGGGTTTATAAATCTGTCTCTCTTTCTCTTGCTTTTCTTCGTACACGCACAACATAGAAAAAACAACTGAGCAGAATGATTTGAAATTTAGCAAGGTCTATAGTCTCGTGACAATCGCAAAAAATACACGTGCAACAGTGTAGGCCTCATTTGCCTCGATTATCTCCGTTCATGCAAATTCTATGTTGCAACGGTCGTTATGAAATGCGCACGCAGGTCACGCTCTACAAGTGCTATGCCATGGACGTAATTCACGAGTATAGTTCGTAAATGGCATTGCGATTGAAGGTCATGACGCTAATGAAGTAGATATGTGAAGCAGTGTTCATCCGGAACGCCCTATACTGCTTTCTGTTGTCACCTCCGCACGGCTGCCGCCGTAAACTGAAATCTCTGGAACAACGAAAATGCAACGTCACGACTTCAGACGTACGCGTACTGTGGTTGACGCAGCTGCTCGCAGTATAAATACGAGCCAGGCTTCTACGTGGGGCCGTAAACGTCACTGCTTTTAAGAATATATATAGTCGTGGCTGCCGTGTCTGTTATCTTCTTCCCAACACGGTCGGCTTACAAGCTGTGGTTATGATTCTCTGAATGCTACAGCACTGTAGCATGCTTACTTTCTTTCTTTCGTTTTTCTTTAATAGTGTCACTACGTGTAACGCCATGCGAACGCACTTCTAATACGAATTCCTTCACAAAGAACGCAGCGTATGGACTCTATTTTAAGCACGGCTTTGTTACGCACATGGTTATCAACGTTTATTTTTTTCCATGAAAATTCAGCCGCCTTGCTTATTTCCGCAGAACCGATTTGCCATTCTCAATGCCCTGCGCTTCGAGTGTTGTAATGATTCGGCCACGTCCTCCTATAGCCTCCTGGTTGAATCAATTATTGCTTTATTCGTCCCACTCACTCGATGGACTCGAGACAAAAAGCTGCAAGGAAGTGGCTTGGGGGCATCTGGGATCCAGAAAATAAATTACAAACCTATATCGCATGGGGGTGGCATAGTGGCACTATTTATGTTCGCACGCAATGGCGATATAAGATTTTCGGCTATAGGTATACGATGTAATATGAAACATTGGGGAGATGAAGCTGCGCAAGAAAATCGCACACAAGGAAGAAGTGTGAGCGAATTGATTACTCGAAAACAGCTGATGCTAACTCCGTTGGTAAGTGGACAATATCTGAGCTAAGTTAGCTCAGATGGTGAAGCGAACAGCCGTTGTGTGGAAAGCCGTTGTTCCCGGATCATCACGCATTTTTGCCTTCAACCGCGCAACTTTGCTTCTGAGAAACTCGTACAGGTTCCCTTTGTAGCCCGACGGATGACAATTATTTTCTTCATATGAAATATCCTTCACCTTCCGGACTTCCGCCGAATTGATTTGCCGAATATTAATGACGCTTAGTAACTTTACACATCGATTGTTATTAGCATCCCGAAGTGGTACACGGGGCTATGATATAGGCCTTAGTGGCTGGGGGGCCGCGCATTAATTTCGATTTCCTGTAGTTCCTCAACGTGATCCCAATGCCTGGCACAAAGGAGGCGGGCTTCTCCCGGGACTTTGCCCAGGACTTCGCCTGAAACTTCGCCTGAAACTTTGTCCGAAACTTTGTCCGAAACTTTGTCCGAAACATTGTCCGAAACATTGTCCGAAACATTGTCCGAAACTTTGTCCGAAACTTTGTCCGAAACATTGTCCGAAACTTTGTCCGAAACTTTGTCCGAAACTTTGTCCGAAACTTTGTCCGAAACTTTGTCCGAAACTTTGTCTGAAACTTTGCCCGGGACTTTGCCCGGGACGCTGCCCGGGACTTTGCCCGGGACTTTGCCCGGGATTTGGCGGGCGCCCTTACATGGCGCAGATGTATTCTTGAGGGTAAGCGCGAGACAGGAGTCCGACTGCAGTACGCGGCTTATACATGAGGCGTTGCTTGCATTCTAATCGCATTAACGCCGACATTCACCGTGAGGTACGTCCTGCAGGAATATTTTTGGCATCCGGTCCCCACTGGTATGTGACCACTACGGCTGGCAATAGAACTTGCAACCTCTCAATGACAGAATTGCCATAGCCACTGGGGCAGCGTAAAAAACTGCAATCCCAAGATGGTGCAGCGTGCGCTTCAGACGTGACTATTAGAAAACGTCACGGCGACGCCGGCGACTGTAACGGCGGAAATGCGTCTGGAGTGTCCATATAATTGATGTCACAATACAGAGTTCACACATTTATGGAAGAGATATGATCGGCAGTGGATGGTCAAGAGAAACCTTAGGATATTTTTTTCGGTGTCTTAAAGGTGTGTTGGGATGTTACGTAGGCAGAAAGACTAGAACATCGTTTTCCCAATTTGTGTCACAACGACCGAATGATTGATCACACGTGGTTACACTCGTTAGTCCTGTGAAGCATTACTACAAGAAATCAAGATGCGTTGCAAACTTCGTCGCAGTTAAGGCAAGATAAGAGAAAGTTAACACAAATCACTACTGAACACTACTACAAACCACTTTAGAAGAAAAATAAATATTACCTATATAAAAGACGCACAACAAAAATTACAGTGTACAAAGCCGCGACAACTTAGCCTTTGTAGAAAGTGGATGAAATAGAAATCTCCTGCACGTATACAAAGGAAGAACATAAATAAAGCAATTAATAAACGCATTTCAGAGCGCACTTCTACAAGTGGGCCTGACGGCTCTTGCCGAAGACAAGTGTCCTCGTCTAAACGTTGTCTTTAGCCTGAGACGTCCCTTTCTCTAAGAAGACAACGAAGCGTTTCGTTATTTCGTAACAGAGTTTTCCTGACAGATTCTTGCAATTGCATTGCCTTTTTTTTCTTCGCTAACATTTTGAGATAGCCTGGTCTTATTTCTATCTAAACCATTTATATTGCGCAGTTAATGAAGGATTATTAATCGATTCTTGTCGAAACGTCGGGCCAAGTCTCGGCCTCAATTTGATAGCCCTGTGCTGATCAATTTGTTGTAACATGCTGTCGTCGACTTGTCACTGTAAATGACGTGTTTTAGATCACAATTGGCATTTAAAGTATAGACGAACAAGCGAGGAGATTGTTACATAACTGAACTATAGCTTCAACTGGTTTCGTAATCTTAGTTTTTTTTTACTTATTCATTTCCTTTCTTTATTTAGAAAATATTTCCTTTGATAAGGGGGCGCAAGGAAGTTTTGCTGTAGCTCGAGGTCTCGCCTGTAGCTGGCGGCCCCGTCGTCGCAAAAAACAAATAAAAAAAAACATAATGCCTCCACTGCTGCTGCTGATTGTCAAAAGCATCTCGCCTTTTTTTTTTGCTAACTTTCTGCCGCTACGAAACTTTCTTCATGACAAAAGCGGTAGCTCAAGATGCCAGGTTGGTTGCTCAGGAAAGTTTTTGCCCAGCTTGACAGGCGCGTTTACGGAGCAACATCTGCGCGCTCTAACCTTTTTCTGCACATTTGTCGTCGAAAAACGGAAAAAGCGAGAAATGTTGATCGTTTCCATGAAATTTAAAAAAATAAGACGATTGGTTCTCACGTACGTCATCTTGAAATCGTTTCCATTTCTTCTTTTTTTTTTTTGAAGGTGAAAGGCGCTTCACAGTTTCAAGACGGAAACGAACGAAATGCTAGAGGCGCGCGGAAGAAAATGAAAAGAAGCTCACAAAGGCCTGCAGTAATGTAGTTGTGAGTCAGTATCCTGACGTATATGCATAGCATTTGCGTGCGACTGGAAACACGCGTGGAAGTTCAGCTGGCTGACGAACGCTGCTTCCGTTGAAAGTCAAGCACAGATAGCGCGGAGCATGCTAACATCCTTGTCTCGTTCTTCTTCCTTTTTTGCCTTCTTTTTTTCGTATGACGCGGCAGTGAAAAATGATGGCCTACTTCGGAGATGGCGTCTGCGTAAGCGTCTAGCAGCCTAACTGAATACAGGAACCCTGGAAAGAGACGCGCAGACAGAATATACGTAGGGAGCTCTAATAGCGCTTAAAACAAGGCGTACAGGCATGCCTGTCAAGACGCCCCAAGACAGTATCGTTGACGGCACCATTTTGTGACGCTGACGTCAACTGAGAGCGCACAAAAAAAGCTGTAGTTACTACGGCCATGTTCTATGTTATCTGCTTGTGCGAATTCGTCTGCAAAAATATATATAATAAAAAAACGGTGTCCTCGTTGACAGATAGCTTTTGCGCGCTAACTAATGTTAGACGGCGATGACAGAAGAGGCAGACACAAGCGCGCTGAAGTCCATCTCTTCTCTTGTCAATTTCCTTAGCTTGTCCGAACAACACTTGTTCAGTGTTTTCTTGAATGTGGTTTAAATGATGGGGTCGGCATCACGAAGAGATGCGACGTAACGCGGACGCAATTATCTCGCATTTACCGCTAAATCTTCGCGGATAACTTTTTTCTTTTTTTTTTCTGTGGACATTTGCTACCTTTCTAGCAGAATGCAGCCTAACAAGAATGGCGTGCAATATTGCGCGCGCAGGTAGTCAAGGAGTCGCGTCGTGCCCTGACACGCACTGCGCCTGCTAATTAGATGCCATATGCAAATAGAAAAGTGATACACGTGCTACGGTCATTAATGGAACGTCATCCGCGCACCTTCAAACCACCACACACGGTCCCTTCAAATTACAGTTCAAATACTCGATACACTGAGTACTGTGTTGGCATCCCTTCAGCAGAGGAATGCTGCACGAGCTACCATCATTTCGTGCGAAGAGAACCCAGAAGCGGCACCACCAATCATCGCCACAGAAGACTGCGAGACTGCCCCTGCGGACGACTGTACACGTCAGCGCGCGTTTCGATTTCGCCGTTGCGTTGTGCTTTCCCAGACGGTGTTGCTCTGTTTCTCTCATCGTTTGTCTTTTGGTCATTCCCCCTCCATTGTTTCTTCTCTCTCTCTCTCTCTCTCTCTCTCTCTCTCTCTCTCTCTCTCTCTCTCTCTCTCTCTCTCTCTCTCCAACGCAGGATAGCCAGCCAAGTGGCTTTTGCGGTCTGGTTGAGCGCCCCGTCTATTTATCTATTCATGTTCCTCCATTCCTTGTTTCCTTTTTGTAATTCTGCAAGGACAATGACGCAACATGATGTCTTTTTCTAAGGTGGTGTGGTTGAGGAAGGCGCCGCAAGTTGGCGTTGTGAGCGCTGCTGCTGTCATCGATGCCTCCGGTGTTGTGGTGTTCCCTACACTGCAACACATTTACTTGACAGCTTATTGTTGTTTGTTTTATGCCAGAACAATAGCGGAAACGCCGATGGCAGTATAAAAACTGGTACGCCTTTGTGTGTTTTATCAACCATGTAAAAAAAACAAGAAAACAGAATCTAACACCATCTCCTCGTAGCAAGTCAGAGCCTGTCGAAAGACATATTACAGTTTACACAATACCGATACACGAGATACCCCGATGGCAGCAGACATGTTAGAGCTCGCGGCCATTTCGTGAACTAAAGCATCTTATAAACGTTCTACATTGCGTCATTGTTGTCGCAGAAAGGGATGGAGAGTCCACTACACTCTAATGATTCTTGCTGCCACCTCGTTCGCTCGCGCTAAATGTTAGGCAGACCACTGACGTTGGTGTAGCGGTTATGTGGGCTTCTCGTTGGTCGAGTAATGGATGTCGCTTCGTCGCAGCAGCAACTGCCGCCCCGACGAAGACATGTTTCCGTGACAAAACGATGTCTCCAGTGCCATTCCTTGTTCCACGAGTGTTGAACGTCTTAGGCCTCCATCCTCCTGTCAACCCCCGGTCTCGTGTGCTCTGTAGTGGTTCAGAGCTTTCTTTTCACTAAACCTGTTATGTCTTAGCATCTCAAGGTGGCGTCACAAGCACTGCTGTTCGCGTCCGCCCCAATCAGGTACGTCAATATCGGGGTATTCCGCAAACTGCCGTGCATTTTACGGGCACACTAAGACTCTCTACTAGCCGTAATATACGCAACGACGCAAAAAAGGAGAAAAAACAAAGACGAGGAAAACAAACGAGATGTGTACCATTTTGCGTGCACATTTCGTACCACTTTGTGCACACCATATCGTACACGTACGTACTTTGCACATGGGGGCGCGGGGCGAGATGCCGCAACGCTCGTGTACCGTGCATAACCGGTGCATCGCTTAACGACCCCCTCCCCCCCCCCCCCCCCTCTGGCCAATAATAATCCCGAGTCCCTTACTGCGACGCGCCTCGTAATCAGATCACAAGTTCTTTCGCACGCAAAACTTCAGAATCCGGATACAGTTGGCCTCCTATTGTAGCACATCTCTATTAGATACAGCGTACGCACGCTTAGAATGAAGGCCGGCCGGCCCTGCCTTGAACGGCCCTTCGCTCATTTGACACTGCCGCGGCTGTCGCGAGTGTTGAGCATGCGTTCTCCGGAGAAACACGTCTTTATCGGACCTGATGCAGCCGGCGGATGGCTGCGCTAACGAGCGTAGTGCTCGGCGATGCGAGACTTGGTATTTGCGGTCGACGGAGCACGCGAAGATATGGAAGAAACGAGGAAGGGTGGGGTGGGGTGGAAGTGTGATACTCTCGTACGAGGCTCGTATGCGCGCGCCTCGCTGGCTTCGCTTAGCCGGCGGCAATTCGCGCGACGGTGTCTTTTCACCTGAGGTGCTCGAGGAGGAAAACGGCGTTTATGTGCCGATAAAAGGCACCCTCGGCGGCCGGGTTTAGAGTGAGACGATTTGTAAACTCGGGGGCCGCGTGGTCGTGAAACTCGAGAACAACTACATTGTCACATGTGCTACACATTGTTTTACCTTTCTTTTCTTCTCTTTTGCTATAGACCGTTTTCTTTTTTTTTTTTGCCGGATTGTCGGTGTTATCGCTGGGCGCAAGCTCCGCCTACTCTTGTATCCGAAATGTATTCTACAGTGTCACCGATACTATAGAGAAAGGGTCCCGTCTGATCAGTTTGTGCGCGCGACGCCAACGCTATTGTTACGTTTCCTAATATACGCGAGCACCGAGTAGAATATTCCGGAACGTACGGTGAGACATGTAAAAATAGCTGGCAGGACTTTACCGGTGAATTCACATTCGACGACCTTGGTCGCCGCTACAGCCCCAACTTGAGTGCTGCATAGCTTTCCTTTTTTTCTTTGTGGGCACAAGTTCGCCCAACGAAGAGATAAATTCTCAGCCCACGCTCTTGGCATTATTTGTCGTCCTTGAACGTTACCATAGAACGTGACATCTCAAGTTAAACAACGTACGCGTGGCGATTCAGCTAATAGAGTAATATTGTCCTTTTCTTAGATCCCACGGTCCGCAAACTTTATGCAGTTTAAACGCACAGCGGTGATGATGATAATAATTCTGATTATGAAACGTTGTAGTTGCCGGCAAATGAGATCCCGGACCAGGAAGAATTTTTTTCAACTGCGGCGCTCTTTTTTTCTCTGAGAAACCCAGTGAGTTTCCTTTGTCGCTTCACGTTACAATTTGGGTATATGTCGATTTGTTTCCTTTACGTGTCGTTGTTGATGGGGATGATGATATGATGGTGATAAACAGTGATGGCAGATAAATGTTTTGATTCCTTGGCTCGTTTTCGAAAGACGCCGTCTTTGCGATCACGGAAGCTTATTTTAGTAAGAAAGAACAATATGCATGGGCCTATCTGCAAAAACTAGTCTAAAAAGTTTTCATCTACAGCATGCTTTCTTTTTCTAGTTATACAGATCTTTTTTTTTTTAATTTTTACAACACTGCTATGCGTGCAGTGAACGTGGCCCCCTGGCACAGGAATTGTATAGGGAGGCGGACATACTTCGCCGCTTTTACTTTAAAAAGTAACTAGGAATTCAGCAATTACCTTTTTATTATCTTCTTGAGCCATTTTGCTAATATGACGTACTTGAAGGTAGTCACATTTCATTGCCTCCACCTCTACTTCCCATTTTCTAACGTGGTTGCTTAGTGCCTATGGTGTTGGGCTGCTGAGCACGAGGTCGCGGGATCGAATCCCGGCCTCGGCGGCCGCATTTCGATGCGGGCGAAATGTGAAAAAACCCGTGCGCTTAGATTTAGGCGCACGCTAAAGAACACCAGGTGGTCGAAATTTCCGGTGTCCCCCCCCACTACGGTGTGCCTCATCATCAGAAACTGGTTTTGGCACGTAAAACCCCATAACTTAATTCTTTTTTTTTTAATTTCCTAAACATCTTAAAAATAGCACCTTGCTCGAGATATCTTACAATATCGAAATCTTTTGCACCAAGACCGCAGGAAAGTAAGGCAGGCCCGCTATTACGCCACACAGAAACGGTCCATGACCAAAAGAATAATAATATAATAATAATATTTGGGGTTTTACGTGCCAAAACCACTTTCTGATTATGAGGCACGCCGTAGTGGAGGACTCCGGAAATTTTGACCACCTGGGGTTCTTTAACGTGCGCCTAAATCTAGGCACACGGGTGTTTTCGCATTTCGCCCCCATCGAAATGCGGCCGCCGTGGCCGGGATTCATGACCAAAAGAGCGACCACGTTTGAATCATGGCACGTTGCGGCAGATGCTTGTCAGGTTAAACGTGCCGTATACGTCCCTCCCGTCCAGCACAGACACAAGCTCGCGGATTGTTCGCCTTTAGATATTTGCCGTTACCACCTTCTTTGTCCGCGTATTCGCGTGTGCGCCACGGGAATTTTCAGATCGAAAGCAAAGGCACACCGTTTGAACGTGCCCATTCAACACATCGACAGAACGATAAAACGAATAATTAAGTGGAGCAGCGTGTGCACCAGAGAAATCCTGACGAATGTGTACGTGGGGAAACTCCTTGTCAGGATAATCCAGAACTTTAGCTTCCCCGCCAGACGTAGTAGCCTTCAGGGAATACCGGTTACCGGAGACGTCAACAACTGCAAGAACGCTGGTAGTGACATCGTGTGACGCTTTGTGTAGCCACATCATATCAGACGCGCGTTTTCTTGTTACATGCAACGTTCTCGTTGAAAAAAAGAAAACAAAAAGAAGGCTGCCAATTAACCGAGCAAGTTGCTGCGAAATTAGAATATCCTACGTTTCTGGAATAATCCAACTGTGTCACCTATTGTTAACCTTGGCGCCCCCCAGGTGGCGCCACCGATCGGGCCGCTCACGTTCACGAGCAATCTGAAGCTCCCTAATGACGTCTGAACGCGAGAGGGATACAAAAAAACGAAACAGCTGAGGGGGTCAAGCAGGCGACAGTTGTGGGAGTGCGGGCCTGTGCACCGCCCTAGTGTTCGAACAGTGGGTTTCGTCCTCCAAGATTGACGCAGTGACCGGGAACGATTGAACGCCCGCCACTGCCCCGCAATTAGCCCGCAAATTGGGAATGTCCAATGGGTCCGCGGGGGACCGCGACGGTCTGTTTTCGCTGGACTGTGACAGGGAGCCCCCACCCCCTATGCCGGTGTTGCCCCCCAATTGTGCTGCTAGCCAGTAACGCACGCGCACTTGCCGAAATGGACTCTCCCGCGAAACTGGCTATTAAGGAACTGCGCCAACTTCTTGACACAACCTCGAAAGCGGGGCGTCTGTTTTTGTTGCCCGAGACCCACTTCGACCTTTCGGGAAACAAACGCTTTCCCTTGGTTCGGTGACGACTCCGTTGACATTTCCTTTTGTGTTGTGTTCCCATCCTTGCGGGTAAGTTAGAGGGCACGCAGGTTTCGCTTGTCAGTAAGCCTATCACTCTTTACGGCTCATCGGTGTACCCAATACGTAAGAGAACGTTATTGGAGTGGCAACGAAAGTTTATGGAATGTTAAGGAACGTCAATGAATGTTGATGGAAGCGCAGTGCCCTGTGAGGAACACTAGTTTACCGAACTTGAGCGAGCGGGCTGGTGGCGCCACCTGGTATAACGCAAAGTTTAACCAGAGATTACAAAGAGACCTTGTTGAATCAACCAACTGTATTCTGTGCTTGCATAGCACTTACATCGACGTGTAATCGTTAACGCGCAGCCATTTTTCTAATGTATGTTCGACAGAAACACTCAGGTAATAAGAAAACGTTTCTAACACATTGGTGGTTGGACAATGCGTCCCATAATGTCGCTACCAGCGTTGTTGTTGCAGTGCGCGTATCGCGTGTGACCCGGTATTCTATGAAGGTTAATGCGTTTCCAGGCATGAGAAGCAGCAATGTTAGCGTCATCTATTTGTTGGTTTTAAAAGCGTCAACAAGAGTGTAACGAATAATGTATTGCGGCTCTTTAACATTTTCGTTCGACGAGAACAGCCTGTAACAAAAAAAAAAAAATTCTGACGCTTTCTGTTTGGGCAAGCCGCCGCATGAAGTCGCTACTAGCACTGTTATTAGGGCTCACGTGTTCGGTTTTCCGTTATGCCGTAAATGGCAATACGCATATTCGAATATGCTAAAGCTGTCTAGCTTTGGCTTGTTGGTAGCCCCTTCACCAACAACCCCCTTTCTCCCTGTGTAGGGTAGCGAACCGGGCAGACTTCTCGTTGACTTGTACATGCTTGAAGCCTTTCTTCTCTGTGTCACCCTAAAGGAGAATGTGCCGCAGTTCCAAGCTTGAGTCCCGTTGCAGGTGTAAGTGCGGCCTTCAAAGAATGTCCCTCTCACGCGTGGCGGCATCATTAGCACAGAAAATGTTTCACGTATTCAGGGGCGCTTACATTCAGAGCGCAGTAGCGAGTCCATCAGTTGAATGTTGTATCTTAAGAAGTTCGTGTAGGCCACGTTGAGGCTGATGCGGTGAGTGCATGTTCCTCTTGTCCACATGGAGGTCACGTGGGCACGCACGATGGCTCAATTTTCAATAGTGGTCCGTTACAGGTGGCTTGCATCTGTCCAAAGGGATCGCTGGAATGGCCAAAGCATGTGCAGGTGCCAGCACCGCCGCGTCTTTTCTCGAGAAAGATACCTGGACGCATTAATCTCCAAGTGTCGTGTCCGCGAAGCACTACCTGCGCGTTAAGCGCAACGAAGGCGCTGCTGACGTTCTTGCGGGCCACGAGCCTTGATAAAGCTTTGTAAATGACTCTGTAGTGTATAATTTGTGTGTGTGTGTGCGTGTGTGTGTGTGTGTGTGTGTGTGTGTGTGTGTGTGTGTGTGCGTGCGTGCGTGCGTGCGTGCGTGCGTGCGTGCGTGCGTGCGTGTGTGTGTGTGTGTGGGCCGTTAAGTAGTTATCATTGTATGTATCATGATAATCACCGACCAAGTGGAGTAGGAAGGAAGGAAGGAAGGAAGGAAGGAAAAAGTGGAGAAGGAAAGGCAGAGAGGTTAGCCAGTTTATCTTAACCGGTTTGTTACCCTACACATGGGAGAGGGATGGGGGCGATGAAAGATGGGGAAGGGGAAGAGAGAGAGAGAGAGAGAGAGAGAGAGAGAGAGAGAGAGAGAGAGAGAGCACATAGCACAGCATACACACATCGTCCGTTAGAGTCCATCAATCTGGCATGGTACGTGATATCACTGTCACAGCCGCTTGTCCAATCCCGTCTCTTACAACGCCTGGAGTAGAATGTCAGGTGCACAGCCAGGCTGACATGTCAAACATATCATTGAATGTTATATATATATATATATATATATATATATATATATATATATATATATATATATATATATATATATATATATATATATATTCGGAAGCGTCGCCAACTCGCAGTTCGCGCGAGTTGGCGACGTGAATCGGTTGGACCCCGACGACGACCACGGCTCGTTTCCGGCGTTGGCGCTTTCCCAGGCTCAGCGGCATCTATAGGCTGACGCGAAAGACCACGTTTGTGTGTGTCTACCTGCGCGCGCGCCCACTCGGGGGGTTCATCGGTGGGAGGGCTCGCGCATGTCGAGTTGAACCGTGGCTCGGGGATGAATTATGAATGACGCGGTGCGGCTGCATAGGCGCGACAGGCATGGTCGGGGCGACGGCAAAGCGGCGAAAGGGTCGCGGCAGCGGAGGAGACGCGACGCTTTATCACCGTTGATTGACTGGCGAGGCATTTGCTTCGCGCGCCGCTCCACCACTCCGTACTCTGTGCACCTGTGCTCGCCGCGTCTGCACGCCCCAGCCCCTCTCCCTCCACAAAAAAAAAAAAAAAAACACGAAAAGACCCACGCACGCAAACCGCAAGGATGCAACCGTGGGTTTCACGACTTTTTTTTTTTTTTTCACGACGCGGTATAGTTGTTGACGTATTTTACCGGCGTTAAACTTTCCCGCAGGTGTTATACCGCCACTTCTGTTTTCTTTTTTCTATTTATTTAGTTGATATCACGTCATCGTCGGAAACTGCGTGCGGGTAGTACGCGACTGGGGTTACGATAGCTCGACGTCACCAGTAAAAGGCCAAAAAAAAAAAAAACTGCGAAACTGAGTGCGTTTTCGTGTGGAAGAACGTTATTGCGAACATGCTGCGCTGTTTGCTGCTGATCTGGTTGATGGTTTCGCGCGCAGTCTGTCTGGATCGCAATGGTTAGATCGTGCTTAGGTTCTCCAAAGCGTGCTCTATAGAGGTCATGATTGAGAAGGCCGTTAGTTTGCGGGCAGTGCGTGAAGGCCCTCTGGAACCGTTATAGTAAATTGCTGAGCGGTCCCCTCTCTGCGTGTCCAGAATGGCTCACATCAAGAGGCAGAAACCAGGTATTTGGCGCACGGGGTCTCGTACATACTACAACAGGTCATATATGTATTTTTTTTCCCTTGGCAACACGATTTCTCAACGTCGCTTCGATCCGCAATCTTTTTCGGGCTTTATGCCTATACTCGAGCATTCGGCGTACCACCGGCCTTTCAGGACGTCAAATACACGTCGATCATGCGTGAAGGAAAAAAAAAGAAAGCTTTCGTTAGGTTTGGTCGCTGAAATCCGCGACAGTTCGCGGCGTTGTCGCCTTCCATAACCTCCGCCGAAATGGCCTATAGCTGGCATATGGCGCTCTGCTGCGTACTAAGCACAATCTCGCATGCTTGATTACCGGCCGTGTGCGACCGCATTCCGAATAAAGGCTAGGGATGGGAAAATACTCGTGGAACAAGAAGTTTTGGCTTAAGGTACACCAGGTTGTCAAAAAATATTCAGCGTCGTTTCATAGCCAGTTTGCGTCTTCTGGCATAAGGCGCAAGAATCTAGCTTTTTATTTGTGTTGTTTTGAGACTTCTCTTTTTCTTTCATCTTCGATCCCGTTACCACTGAAGCCCACGTGTTCAACATTAATCTTGAGCCTAGCGTTCAGGCATTTTTCATAACATAGCTGCAAGACGTGGAATTACAACCATAATGAATTTTTTTGTGATTATGTCTTGCTAATAAATCATCGTGAGTGGCATAACACGATGTGAACAATACATATGTCTGGACTTTGCTGCATGACACCACCTTCAGGAGAGCTTGCGCTTGGCCTAGCTTTCCAGCTATTATTGCGCTGTTCTTGTTCTCGACGACATTAAAAAACTCGCAACTGATGAGCTTCTGCTGAATGCAGTGTCGGGCTTAAATGGGGAATAACATTACTTTACGCTTTGCTACTTATTCACGCTGCTGTGACATATCAATACAAGCCACACTTACGATCCCAGATACGTTGCCGGTAAGCCAGAGAAGACGCAAGAACAAGTGGCAGGTGTGGCTACACCGCTCCGGTGGTTTCGCACCAGGTCACCGTGACGTATTAGGTGACGTCATGTATTCATGGTTGCTAGTTCAGCGCATCTAGTTGCTGGTTCAGGGCCGTGTGTGTCCTCCTCGCTTCCTTTATCCTCGTATCTTGTGCTGCCACCCAGCCATGTTTCGAAATCGCCTGCACAGGTCTAGTAACTTGTTCATCGTATTTAAATGTGTCACAAAGGAACCGGGTGCCTTAGCCTATAGCATTTTTCCACAATCCCTTTGACAAAACCTACGTAATGGGAGAAAAATACTTCGATACTGTGGCGTCATCATGAAGTAATGATACTTGGTTTTGGCGCAAAATTCGAAAGCAAAAAGAGCCAGAAGGAAGCTCGGCTTACATTTGCTTCAATAGTAATCAATCCGGTCAGTCCCGGTCTTTTCGTATTTTAACCAAGGCTATGTTTAGAAGTTTTCAGACAGCCCTACGTTTTTTGAAGGAAAAGGTTCTGGAAGTAGTTCTTCTTTTCCGGTTTGCTCTAATCAAGCACCTTTTCCTCCGCGTCCGTGACAGAGACGCCAAACAAGTATTCGAAAGTTCAGCGGCTAACGTTCTTATTCTATTATTTTGCTTGCTTGTTTGTTTTTGTTGTTTCGTTCGTTACTCGCCGCCAGACAGTCACACGAGCGCCCTTTCATCGCGCAGCCTTTCTGCGACGCCGTGACGAAGCTCTTTTCTTCTCTAACTCCTGGCTTATTTCCTCTCTCTCTCGCTCACTCTCTCATTTCTTTCTTTAAGTTTGAGTCACTCCTTGACTGCGCGAACTCTCCCGTCTGGCCACGCTACGTGTCTTTTTTTTCATCTGTTTTTTTTTTCTCGCCGAATGTCATTGTTTGACAACAACAACTGATGCTATCTCTGCATCAACGGCAAAGTATAGAAAGCAATTTTTTTTTTTTTTTGGACGAGGAGAACAAGGGGTAGACCGGCATTCCGAAATAACCGGAAGGGTTGGCGCTTGAAAAAGTTTTCGGGGGGTAACTTTGCCAGACTGAAATGCCCGCAGCGCTTGATTCTTCCTGGCCAAGAACGAAGAACAAGAAATTACAGTGACGCGGCTATGCTAGATACAGCCAGCGGTGCTGGGGCTCTCGGATAGAAGCGACGTTGTGGAAATCACTTCCCGCTTGCTAGAGTAGCAAATTTAGCCAGAGGAGCGAACGAGAAGGAGGGAAGAGGTAAGCGTTCTTTTCTTTTTTCAGATTGTTTAATTACCACTAAGCGAGTACATGATTTTCAAGGTGCTTCAGTGAAAGGTAATGACACGAGTCACCTGACCAGGCTCCTAGCATCATGTGCAATTTGAACAACACTAACAGGTTATTGGCCCGAGAACGGTATTTTATACAGAATGATTTCAGCACGCAATCAAGGGGAAATAAATTTCGCAATGCGATATGTAGGAGTACAGCAATGCCAGTCACTAAATGTATATGAAATAAGTTTCGCAAAGATACCTCAAAGAAAGGTAGGCTAAATAATTATAATCAGCAGCAGCCTCGTTAAGCCCACTGCAGCCCACTTCTCCGACTACCCCAGTCATATACAAATTGTGGCAATGTCGTCCCTGCAAACTTCTTAATCTCATCCGCCCACCTAACTTTCTGCCGCCCCCTGCTACGCTTCCCTTTTCTTGGAATCCAGTCCGTAACCCTTAATGACCATCGGTTATCTTCCTTCCTCATTAGATGTCCTGCCCATGCCCATGATTTCAACTAAGATGTCATTAACTCGCGTTTGTTCCCTCACCCAATCTGCTCTTTTCTTATCCCTTGACGTTACACCCATCATTCTTCTTTACATAGGTCGTTGCGTCGTCCTGAATTTAAGTAGAACTCTCTTCGTAAGCCTCCAGGTTTCTGCCCCGTACGTGAGTATTGGGAAGACACAGCTGTTTTACCATTTTCTCTTGAGGGATAATGACAACCTGCTGTTAATGATCTGAGAATGCCTGCCAAACGCACCCCCAGCCCATTTTTATTAACGCGACAGCGTTAAGGAGCTCGCGTCGCAGAAAAGCCGACGTCGTAGGCATCGGCGGCGTTGGCCGTCAGCGTAAAATCCCTGAAGGCAATTTATAAATAAACACAACTTGCAAGTGTGGGAATCGTACCAGGGTCTCCGGAGTGCGAGACGGAGACGCTACCACTCAGCCATGAGTTCGATGGTTGAAAGGGAGACAAAAGCACCTCTAGTGAATGCGGTGTTGCCTTAGAAACGTGCTGTAGAAAGCTACACTGATGTTTATATCGGTAATTATGAGCGTGTAAATTACAAAAGTCGCAGTTAAACGCGTAGCGAAGTACGTTTTCGCTACATTTCTTCTGCGCTTTCCGCACATGCTGAGTCATCTTGCGGCAAACACAGAAGGCCCCCTCCTCGCAATGTACGGCGCTGCCCCGACAGGTGGCGCGCCATGCGCGCATTGGGGCTGTGCGGGGACCGGTGCGAGGCGCGTCGCGGCCCGGCTGTCCGTGCCGATCACGCCGTTTGGCTCGCGTAGATCGTTTACCCCTTCGAGACACCGAGTTCTTTGGTTCGTTCCGCTTGCTCAGGCGCACGTTTTCTTCCCGCGCCGAACGCTGCGTTGCTCGACGCTCACCGCGTGTTTGGTGGGTGCAGAGTTCGAAGCGGGGCGCCTCGTAAGTGATCGCTGCGCCGTAGCTCAGTCTTACACCCCTTGGCGGGTCGACTGGAACGCTGTTGCGTTCCACCCTTGAAGGCGAAGCTTAAGCGTCCTCCAATTTTTCTTCTGATTATTTCAGTCTCATGAACCGGATCCGCGGTCACTACCTGCCCTAAGTAGATGTATTCCCTTACCACTTTCAGTGCCTCGCTACCTATCGTAAAGTGCTGTTCTCTTCCGAGACTGTTAAACATTACTTTAGTTTAATGCAGATTAATTTTTAGACCCATCCTTGTGCTTTGTCTCTCCAGGTCAGTGAGCATGTCTTGCAATTGGTCCCCTGAGTTACTAAGCAAGGCAATATCATCAGCGAATCACAAGTTACGAAGGTATTCTCCATTAACTCTCATCCCCAATTGTTCCCAATACAGGTCTCTGAATACATCCTGTAAACACGCTGTGAGTAGCATTGGACAGATCGTATCTCCCTGCCTGACGCGCTTCTTTATTAGGATTTTGTTCCTTACTTTATGGAGGGCTACGGTTGCTGTGGAGCCGATATAGCTTAATCAGTGTGTATTAATATGGCTAAATCAGTGTGTATTAAAAAAAGTTTCTCTTAATGACAAAAAAGACAACATTCACTGCGACACAACAGGGAAGAAATTAACAATTACAACCATTGTAAGAATACTGCGTACAAAACATGAGTGCCATTATTTATCACGAGCAACACCAACCACAAATATTAAAGAGTAGCCGAAGAACGGTCATGAAAGAAAGGTTTTGAGTATTTCGTAAAAACAGGAAGCGAAGATGATTGTTCCCTTATGGGGAGCAACTGAGGGCGGTGATATATTAGACTGGGGATTCGCCAGTTCATCACCTGTATTCCATCGTTAGTTCCGGTTCTGATCGTTGTAAAGTTAACCCTTTTTCTATAAGCCACGCCCTAGTTGAAGATAGTTTCTCGTTGCGTTTGTATACCATCGTGTGCACTGCCCTGTACGCGAACTGTCAGTTTTGCGTTACTGTCGTGGTGGCGGCGGCACGCCAACACCACAGTCACGTAACGAGTAGCATCGCCTTCAGCCACGGAGCCACCGTATGTTGCGCCGTGTAAGCCGGAACCTCCACCATGTTGGCTGCGGGGAGAAAAGGAAGCATAAGATTACATTTACTCGACATTTACCTTGGCTTTAGCGCCTGACAATGTGGCGGGCAGACTGCGAAGCCCACGAACGGTCGTCGTTTTTGCCCTGTATTCTATTCTTTTTTTTTCCTGAGCACTGTGACAATCGCGAGGAACAAAATGTGTAAGCCAAATGATTAAACGAAAACTTTCTGCGGTGAAGCACAGCGCCGCAGCTTAGCCCACTTACAAGGGTGAAGGCTCGGGCGAGATTGGAAAGCTGCAATGTGGATGGACGCGACCTACACTATTGCAGGCATTTTTCTAACGTACGCTCTGAAAAAAAAAAAAAGGGGGCGAACAAAAAATGTATATACTTGTCTGTGGGACAATGTAACGTGACTTCGTTTTGCATTGTATGTGAGAAAGACACATGGCGGCTAGCACGGGAAATTAACGCCTGTTGTCTGACCTGAAAATAGATAAACGTTAACGTTTGTGTTTCTTGCGATGGCCTTCTCATTACAGTATAAGCAGCGCAGATTATTGATTCCATTTGTAATCAAGAAGTCAGCGGCCCCGATGTTTGAAAGGACGATAAAACGCTGGCTTTTATTGTAAGACCAGATGCCGGCGTAGCTCGCAGTGGGCTTTTCAATAGTTTCGAATCATTCAGTAATCAACACTGAACGACTGTCTTAAGGGCAGCAGTACTAGTAGTGGTAATTAGTGTTTAGTGCATTTCGGGGTTTCTGAGACAGTCTAAAGCCAATTTTTGTTATGCCTCCTGTGTATCCTACCACTGATTGCATTTTTAAAAAACATTTCGACAGTTTTCTTCTGCCTTTTCATTCTACAGCTTTCCGTGTTCTCTCCCCCCTTCTTTTCTGCTCGCCATCCTGCACAAGGAACAAGCCCCCAATTCAGCAGCAATTTGGTGAACGTCCCTAACGCCCCCCTCTCTCCCTCTCCCTTCAGATGTTTCCAGCTGTTTCAATTTGAAATACCTGTTAAATGTTCTCTAAATATTATCTCTTGCAAGTACGAATGACAATGTCTGCTACGTTCGATCTCAAGCTCACTATCAGTCGTGCAAAATCGAAGTACTCTTTTTCTTTGTACCAGTCCAAAACATTCTGAAACTGACGCCGTCGCGAAAGAAATTCTAACTAAAACATGAAACCACCGCCCAGCTTAATGCAGTCACTGCACCATCGATATTGGCTCGAAGCACACACCGCAAACGAAGCTGAGCTTGAAGCTCCCGCGCCAAACCTTTAGCATACATTCTATCGCTCGGGAACGTGCGCTTCAATTCGACGTTCTCTATGCACCGTTCCGATTAATCAACGCCCGCTCTGCAGCTATCGACCTGTTTGCCCGTAGTTTTGTGCGTTACTTATTCGAGAGACACGTGATCATCGTCCAGCCGCAATAAATGCTCGCGCGCGCGCCGTGAATACATCTAGAGAAAAAAGAAAAGAAGCACAAACAACAGCAGCAGTCATCGCTGCTTCGGTGCTCGCGTGCTAACTTGAGCGCCGCGCGCGGTGCATGCCGGAGACGGTCTCGGGAACAAAGGGCTGCGCTAAGCCACGAAGCGAGAAAGCGATAGTGACGCAGAATGGGGTCCGGCGCGAGATATCGGAGAGAGAGAGAGAGAAGTAAGGAGAGCGTGCAGGATGCCACAGTACACGTCGAAGCGCAGTGCTCGCTTCCGCCAAAAGAATAAAAATCGTGATCTCGCTTTCGGAACTCCGGCGTTCACCCTTTTGTTCGACGCCGCCGCGACTCACAGCATGGGGGCTCGGTACATGAGCGTGTGCATCGGCCATTGTGATTTCCTGAAGCAATGCGCTAGCTCTCGTGTGTTCTCTCTCTCTCTCTCTTCCTCCTCTCTCCGTAACTGTGGTCATCTAGGTAATATAGCACACGATATGGTTGTTGCATGGAGGGCTGCCCCTGGCTCGCATGCCCTGTTTGTCGGCCTCCGGTTTCTCTTTTTCTCGTACGCTGCTGCTCACTCGGCGTCGCCGTTTAGTTAGTCGAGTGTTTTTTTGTTGCCTTGGATCGCGCGGTCGCGTGCGCGGAAAAGCTAGAAGAGACGGAGTTGACAGAACCGGAAGCTCCGCAGCAATAGATATAGTTTGGCATAGCGCTGGCAACTATCGTGGCTGTTATCCCCCTTTCTTCCAGCTGCGCATGCTCAGGCGTCGGCAGGTGGTAACGACAGCGTTATGTTAAAGATACAGAGAGGGGAGTGAGAGGAGGTGAGTTGAGCGAGTGGGTCCGTGAAAGGTCATAATGAAAGCCGGAGATGTTAGCTTAGCAAAATACCTGACATACTGCTGCAGGTTGCCGAAATAGAGACAAAAATTTAACATAGCCTGAGGTCCCAATACAGTCATCGACTATGAGACCTCCTTCTGTATATTGCTGTTCTTTATAACCTGTAACCTACTATTATTATTATAAACTGTTACTCTTACCAATACCGCCTGCCGTTGACCGCACACGCGCAGTCAGGGGACAGCGTTGTCGTTAACGGCCACAGCAAAACAATAAGGCTCGAGCTCGTAGCCTATAAGGATAAAAACATACGGGATCGAACATTGGTAACTTGATGAGACATGTGTATCTTGGAGCAAAAAAACTAAAATATCGGAGACCACTCAGCACATCCTAATGGAATGCGAAGGGATTTTACTCAGCGAGACGCAGAGATAACGCGTGCCTTCCATACGCGCTTGGATTTAAAGTGTACGGAAGCATCAACCGGTCAGCAGTCGAGAAATGCTAGAGGCTTTTAGAGTATTGGTGGAAAAACAGAAAAGTAGGGAAGAGATTGATACCACCGGATACGTTACAGGCCTAGGTAGCGGTACGCGGTAGGTAGAGAATTTCTGAGGAAGAGAAAGAAAGATGTATTCCAATATGCTTATATGAAAAGCATGTATAGCATAACCAAGCAGGCTAGGTGAGAATTTGTCGCCGCCCTGTTTGAAAGGGGATGCAAATAAATCACCTTCATCGTCGAGTCAACATGGAGGCTGAGTGGACAAACGTTCATGAATACGTGGGGGGAAACCCCGCGAATAGGTGAGACAGCAGACGTGATGATCTCGGCTTCAAAGCGCACGCACTGAGATAACATTTTGCAAAAAGTTTTGCATAGAGCCTTGAAGTCCACTGAACGCGATATTAACGGCCGCGGCAGCATTACGTAACGTTGCATGCCTGAATATCTTGACGTGTCACTGTCGTGTGGGATACATATCGACATATACCGTTATTCAACTGGTCAAAAGGAAGGCGAACGAGGGCAGCCTTAGCCTGAAATAAACTGAACAGGCATTATTTTAAGAATGAAATATGGACGTCATTGGCGGCGCGGCGTTGCCGATTACGCATAAAAAGTGTGTCAGTAGCTGCTTTATTCAGCTGTCACTGTCAAATTTTATGCATTGTAAACATCAGGCTGCACCCAAACCTTGCAAAATTTCTACAAATTGCGCAGACGATTTTTTTTTTTCTTGTCCGATTGCTACGGCTGCTTGTCGTCACATTGCCTTATCATCACCCGCGTTATCCTGTTACTTGACTACGTTGCAGGTGTCTTCCCTCTGTGCACGAAGCGCTGCCCAATCACTCACCGTTATTCTTTATAGCTAGGAACCACACCTGTGGGTTGCAAACGCGTGCGTGCATGCATGCATGGAGGTCGCAGACGTGATTTTTGGCACGAGAAGCTTCGCGAGCTCGGGAGTTTCTCCAAAATTTCGTGTCAAGGCGTCCTTCCTTTTTTTTTTTTGAAACTGAATGCGCTTGTTTTGACGTTCTGAAGTGTCGCGACGTCCTCGCCCCCCTCCCCCCCCTTCCCCAGAAGAAAATAAAAATAAAACATGCGATGAACGCTGCAGAGAAGGCGTGCGTTGCCTGCGCTATTTCGCACCTATCAATCTTCGTAACTTCGCGTTCGGTCGCGCGCTGCTCTGTGTGCGCGTGAAAGTAAATGGAGATTGGGTTTGAGATATATATATATATATATATATATATATATATATAGCACACGAACCGACATCTGGACATCGGTCAGCAGGGGTGCTAACGACACCGCCGCGGTATAGCTTAGTGGCCATGGCTTTGCGATGCTTAGCACGAGGTCGCGGCCCTCGATATCGCGATTCGCGGCGACCGCGTTTCCATGGAGACCAAATTCAACGACGCTCGTGCCACTTAGGTTTAGACACCCGTACAAGAAGCCCCAGGAGATAGAAATTGCTCCGGCATCCGCTGCTACGGTGTGGCTCATAATCGTATCCTGGTTTTGGCCCGTCTAACCCCGGCATTCAGTTTTAACGCAGTAGCATTACACGCCCCATTACGCGAAAATCTGTCGGCGTGACCGAACGATGGTGCCAATGATGGCAGGCGGCTGAAGGTGTGAAAACCCCCGAAAAATGCTCGAATCGACGTCGAATTTGTCATGGAGGTTCCTGTGAACAAAGCAAATTAATAGCATTCAAAAGAAAATTTGCTACGTCTCGGTCTGGGTGGGAGTCGAGCACGCTTCCCCGAAGCCGCGGCGCCTCCGCGGTTCTGGCTGACTAAAGGTTAGGCCTATAGTGCGTGCGTCATTGGGCACGTGACTGCGCAGCCAATGGGAACGAGAGAGGGCCGCGTCATGTGTGTATAAAATGAGCGCGTTCATACATTTCTCGTTCATATATTAACGATAATTTATCGGTCGAATAACCCTCGCACACGAAGAGATCACAAATTTCAAAAATGTCTTTTCGCCTTTTGGCCATTGTGGTGCAGCAGGTGCTCTCGAAAGATGCCGAGTTTGCCTTCAGCCCTTTGAAGTAAACCCATTTACTTTGCGCTGAAGGATCCCTTACGAAAAAAGAGTTTGGCCGTTGGCACATCGTGCGTCACGGTTTTTATATTTTTTAAGGAAGCGCCGCAGCAAAAGGGAAGGCGCTTCCTTGACCGAGAAGTAGGCGTCTGCGCATGCGCAGTTCTGTGGCCCCTAGTTCTTGCTTACGCAAGCCGCTTGCGTCCACTAACCCAAAAAACTCCCTATTAAGTAGCTCGGACATCTCTCCTTTCCTCGAGGGACCCTTACCGGAAAGTAGACACTCATTTGTCGCTTGTCACCTCGCGTGGACGCCTTTCCAGTACATGTCACTTCGTGCGAAGAAACTTTGCGAGTGCCTGAGTGTCGCGGTTTATATATAAAAAAAATAATAATGCAGCGCTTTTCCATAGTGTCCTTTCGAACAGTGCTCAGAATAGAACACCCCAGCACGGCGCGAAGGAGGAGGAAAGTACGAAAGATGACAGGGAGTGGGAATTGCAAGGAGGACAGTTTGGCGAGGGGGAGGGCGTCGAGTTGACAGCTCTGTCGGCTCGCGCGAGTTGCCCACCAAACGCTAAGCGCATTCGGGAAGAACGCGGCAAATCCCGCGGCGCCTGTCGCGTTCGGCGCCGTCGCGAGGCCAATTTGCATACACCGCGCTCGCGTAGGTTAGGCACGCTGCGAGTCCCCGCTGATCGATGAAGTTGGCCCGGCCTGCAAGGGGGCCTTATCTCGCACGCCGGGTAGAATGCACGCGGCGAGAGGAGGCATTCCGCGCGTTGGGCGGAAAGGACAAAGAGTATATACGGTTTTGGTCAAACAGCGTCGCCGAGTGTAACGCCAATCAATTCCGTTGCGTGCCAACGCGTGCCTGCACGCCGCAGCACATTTGCGTTGTTGCGAGCGAGCTCGACCGCGACACGTGCAGTCAGCATTACTGTGTCGTCCGAACCAACCCGGAGGTTCACAAGAAGGCAAAAAGACTTGAAATGGTTAGCAGTGGCCTAATAACAGGTGCCGGCGGAGCTAACGTTTCGACAAAAAAATAAAGAAAAAAGCAACAACTGCTTTGTCGGGGCAAGAACGTGCTTGCTGTGACAGAGACAATTTCCCTTGCCAAAGCGCTGTCCTCCACCGAACCCGCCGTGGTTGCTCAGTGGCTATGGTGTTAGGCTGCTGAGCACGAGGTCGCGGGATCGAATCCTGGCCACGGCGGCCGCATTTCGATGGAGGCGAAATGCGAAAACACCCGTGTACTTAGATTTAGGTGCACGTTAAAGAACCCCAGGTGGACGAAATTTCCGGAGTCCCCCACTACGGCGTGCCTCATAATCAGACAGTGGTTTTGGCACGTAAAACCCCATAATTGAATTGAATGTGTTCTCCACCGACATCAGTTGTTCGATGCTTGAGTGTCGTGTTTCATTAAGCGTACCCGCGTTTGTGCGTTGTTGTTCATGTATGTTTCGGCTAACCCGGCCCTTCCCCTGTCTCTAGATGTCTCATTATTAAACACACAGATGAGTGTCCTATACATTATTTTGTGTATTCGTTTAAATTTGTGCACGTCATACATGTTCTGCATCATAACCATAATATTACAGTGTTATGTTCGTATGATTATATACATCCGAAGTATAGCATGGTGTTGGGCTGCTGAGCACGAGGTCGCGGGATCGAATCCCGGCCACGGCGGCCGCATTTCGATGGGGTCGAAATGCGAAAACACTCGTGCACTTAGATATAGGTGCACGTTAAAGAACCCCAGGTGGTCGAAATTTCCCGAGTCCTTCACTACGGCGTGCCTCATGATCATAAAGTTGTTTTGGCACGTAAAATTCCGTAATATAATTTAATTAAGTATAGCACGCCAAGCCTAAAAGCTGGGCTACTATCGCCAGTTTTCAAGGAACCTTCCCTCACTCAATGTACGCATGCCTGAAGTGCGAGCTGTCCGCTGCTGGGCGGTCTGCAAGGTTATTTCGAGAAGTAAGGCATCATTCAGACGACTTGAGCGGAAAGTGAACCACAGTTCATCAAATTTTCACAAGATGCCTCGTAGGCTTGGGTGCGCACGTTAATTATTCGCCCTACAAGGTGCGAACGAGTGATGAAGCCCGCACTGAGGGAACGCTGCGAAATATATACGCACACTTCCTGGTGCCCACTACGCGCCCTCTATTTTTTTTTTTCAGAAAAAGAAAGAATAGGCCCCAGCAGCTGACCAGTTCCCCAAATTAACAAGCGGTCGTCGCAGTGTCGCTATTGGGACGACCCGTGCGCGAAAATGCACCACCTGTTCCATTTTTTTTTTCATAAACCACCAATGAGCACTAAGTCATGGCAGAGAAGACGTGCTCAACCAAGGCGCGTTGTATACCACGTCTGTGTCCCGCCTCAGTGGGAAAATACACGTGCGTTGGAGTGGTACGATTTGTCGTATATGCTACGTGTCCGGAACGGGGCTGACCTGACAGCTGGGAGCTCTAGGAAACTTTCATCATTCAGCTGCTGCTAATGGCGATTGCGGCACACGGTATGCCTCCTCCCCCCCCCCTCCCCCTCCCGCTCCCGCTTCCGTCAACTCTACGGCGTGTCTTATCACATCGAGGTTCTCGCATGTAAAAAAAAAAAAGAAAAAAATCGCGGAATTTAATTAATTTAAATAATTGCTTCACTGCTGTTATCTGCTATCTTCCTCCGACATGCGTAAAGGTTATTGAGGTCAGACATGCAGGGCGTCTCAATCATCACGCGCATGAAGGCGAGGTGAATCGCGGGTGACAATAGGCCTCTGGCTGATCACCGTCTAAGCGTGCGGATGTCACCTTCTGTTCGAAAGCTGCGACGTTAGAAATGGCCTGGCAGTCAGCTTGCACAGGTTGTTGCAGAAGCTGAATGTAACAAAAAAAAAAAAAAGCAGCTAGGGCTGAAATTGCGTCGGCACACTCTAGGTTGACCTGTCAGAAAAATGAAGTTTCGTAACTTGACTGAGCTCATGGGACATAAGGAAAGCTGGCAGTGCTAGGCCGCGTAGTGCATGCTGCGAGCACGGTTTCTTAAACAAGATTGAGTGAATTAGCAAAATAAACGCTTTGTTGAAATAAATAAATTTAAGTAAGGCTCGAGATGGCGTATACCTATATGTCGAACGCCAGTAAATAAACTCAGTTACAATTTAGCGCCTGTGTTGTCTTCTTGCGTTTGCCGGTACGCTTTTTTTTCATTTTCTTTGTTCAAGCTTTCTTTTTCCCTCATGAAATTCAAGCTCGCCCAAGGATACAGCCCGATGCGTTCAATAAACTCAGCTATAGTCGAAACAGGGACGTTGCGCTGCGCCGTTATGACGCGAATGCTCGATGTCGTCTGCGTTCACACGTCGACGTCAAGAAGGAACGTTTATGTCAGTTATGTTCTTACTCCCTGTACATTTGTCCGTCGTTGATTTGAGCATAACGCAATTCCCCTTGTGAATAAATACATACTACCTAATGAGCTCCTTGGTTGTTTCGCAAACCATTCTTCGCCATCATTGTGCCTATATATACGTTTTTGTTGCCGTCACTGCTATACTAGTTGGACGTAGAGAATTGGGACCTTTGAAGTGATTCTCGTACTGGTTTTCCAGCTTTGGCCTCGCTTTCCATTGATCTCTCCGTAACTTTCAGTGAATGTTCGCCGAACCGCGCATTTCTCAACACCAACGCAAAACGTCATTCGCTGACGTTACCACGATGTTGGCATCGCCGTCGTCACTGATTCCACGTCTTTGGCATCGTGACCGAGACACGTCACGTCTTGACGGGATGAGGCCGCTATGCTCTCAAGCGCACCGCATATATTCGCTCACCGCGATCACTTTCCTTATTTTCGGAGCTACCGAATTCCCTGCGAATGTTTGCGATGTTTCCGGCCCTTTAGACGATTCTCGTGCGAAACACCTCATTCGTACTAGGTCATCGCCGTTGCGTTGTTGCTGTTGTCACGTTGCCCATGAAACTGTGGCGTCACAAGCCTGACGTCACACGCAGAGGCGACGCACAGCGTGATGTGGCACGCACGTTCAGGCGATGCCTGAATTCCGCAACAACTGTTTAGCCTGTCTAAGTCAAGTTGAGTAAGAGTGTACGAGCCTGTACATATTTTGCACGTCTTTCAAGAAGGGATGGCGCCGCACCACGCTGTTGACGACAACAATATATACTTGTAAACATTCGCTTACTAACTAAATCGAGAAGCATGGCTTCACACGCGCACAAGCAAACGTGAAGGCATCTCCCTCTATGACCGCGCACAGTCGCCGTCAAAACGCTGCAGTGAGAAAAATGCCACGGCAGCAGCAGCGAGCTAGTTGACCCTTCCCGCTGCCCTCTCTTCTTCAACCTACCCGGCGCGCGCGAGATCGAGCCACGATAATCGGCTCACCCTCGCGCATTTACGCTCGCAAACGCAGCATACACAGCAACGCAAACGCGCGCGGCGACGATGTTGTCGCACTTGAACTTTATACGGAACCTCACGGCGACGCCGACGGCGGAAATGCGTCTCGAGTGTCCATATAATTGCTCTCGCAATAAAACAGCGACATCAATATCGTCATTGCCCATTCTAAGACCATGCAAAGCCTGAATTCCACGTTATATATATATATGTAGAAACAAAGCTCCCTCGGCTCTTTCTTAACGGCGGTGGGATAGAGCTGTCGGGTGTGTTTATTTTCCCCTACGACTTCCTCCCCGTGCAAACGCGCGGCTTCCGCCGAGAATGTCGAGATAAGGTCTTGTCACTCGCAGACACGCCAGCCTTAGAAGCGGGGCAAGACGGGGAGCGGATGCTGCAGTTCTTCGAGCGTGAGTTTGTGCGCGTGCTCAGGAAACGTGCTTGCTGACGTTGCCGGAGAGCTTCGACTCTCCAGGGCGACGGACGTGCGGTTTACGGAAGTCGTGTGTTTATGGGGGGCTGCAGTCGCCGCTGCAGTGTAACCCCACAGCTCGCTTGCGGAAACAAGAGAGGCCATTTTTTTTCCTCTTCTAAACTGCAACAGCCGTCATTTGTTAATCTTATTCCTCGGCGCGCGAGCAGACGACGCTGACGATGACAGGCGCTGTCTCGCAGAATACCGCGTGTGCAAAAAAAAAAAAAAAGAAACAGTGGTGATAGCGCAGTCTGAACGGAAACGAGGGTTGCCCGCTTCTCTCTCTTTTTTTTTTTCCTTCTTGGGGTGGGGTGTTTCGCTTCCGGAAACGTTTTTTTTTTCAAAAAAAAAGAAGAAAAGGAAACACAGAAAGCACCAGGACGCCAAAGAAGGAATGAGTAAATGGCTCTGGCAATACAGTCCCGCGGAAGCTGGCAACGTGGGCGAAGATCCGTGAGGAATAAAATTCTGATCTCTCGGGCAGTGGCGCGAAGAACTTATGGAGGAAGCCTTCTAAAATTTTCAGCCACAGTATTGATATCTGAACTTGAGCTGAGTACGCTGAACAAGCTAAAATTGATGGCTTCACTGTTAAAAAAAATAAAGATTCAGCCTGGCCCGGGAATCGAACTCCGGACCAACGCCTTTCCAGGGTAGTCGCTCCGTCATCTGAGCTAACTAAACAGGAAACTATACACTCTTAGCAAATATTGGCTTAAAACAACGCGCGTAAAATCGGGAAGTAAATTAATATTTCGACACTTCAGGTGCCTCCCACTTCAAGGGGCCTACTGTGTACGTAACTCAGTATTGTGCGGCCTGTTTATGTGTGGCTCTTTTATTTGGAATTCGCATATTAGGCGACTCCATACGCTGAAAAATTAAGCCACCTTCGGCCGCACACTGCGAAATTTTTCTGGGGTGTTTCAGACCAAATCTGTCCTGTTTACTAATCGGCTCAAGAACATCGTAATATACGGCATTAATGAAGCACTCGAAGCAACGCGCAAAGGACATGGATTACGACAACATACATACATGTGTGCATGGTGACATGGCCGAATGTATATTTTCTGAGAAATTCGCGAAAGTTTCCTTTGTTGCATTGTGCGATACTCTTGGACGGATGGAAATTTCCCTTTTCACAAGTAACAGACTCTGCATAAAACTTGAAAATTGTCAACAACCGTAACGTTAGCAACGGTTGAAGGCCATAAACACAACGACAACGCAATACAGAAAAAAAAATTGCATGGCTTAGTGGAAAAGAGCATGAAAGGGAATACGAACAGAAAGCATACACAAATATGCCTCGTAATCACAAGATAAAATAACAGAGAATGCGCTTAAGCGTTTGTAGTAATCCTACTACATTGCGCAGCCTAATGTGCAACGAACGCGCTTACAAAGCTCAATCAACAAATTATTATTAATGAATCTCTTATTGTCTGCGTAACAAGAATACTTAGAAAAAGGAAGTTTTCTGAAAAGGAAGAAACATTTTCACATAAAATATAGAAAAGTTCAGCAGCAGGTCGAGAAATTTATCTAAATATTCCAAGCAACGCCGCAAAAGCGTAATTCTTTTTTGCAACGCATTTTTTTATGTGTATGGCTGCTTCATGCGTGAATACAGAAGGTCAGTTTTTTTTTTTTAGGAAAAGCAAGAAATCGGAATTGTAGGACACATTCTGGGACGATATCACTTTCGCGTTACGTAGTACAGGGCGCCTTGTATGATTCGAGTGGTTTTGCTCAGCCAGCCAATCAGCTCATCCGGTTTTTTTCACAACCAGCCAATCAACGCGCACTGAAAGTGACATCTCGGAAAGCGACCGTCCGAGACTATATCCCACTTTGGCGTAACAAGTACAGAAAAAAAAATACTGCAATAGCTTTTTACTGAACCTAACACTAAAGGTCGTAGCGATCACTACTGCACCGACCGCGCAATGGCACATCTGCATTGCCTTTGACGCATTAGTATGCAAACGCGGTCCGTCATGTACTTCGGGCGTGTATAAGCGTTCAAATGTTTCCTTTACCAAAACGAAGACAGAAGGTGGGTTAACCTGAGAACACAAACACTCTGACAGTTTCAAACAGTTGTCCATTTCATACGCGCATAGAACGTTTATTTTGCTATCCTGCTTCGAAAAAGAAAAAAAAAAAACGAAGACCACCGCGAGAGAGGCGACAGCAGGCATTCCGAGTACGCGCGGAATGGAATTTTGAGAGAAAAAAAAAACAGCGATGAAATATTCACCGCTGCGGTAAGGCCTATATAGTCCAGCCAGTATTCCGCGTCGTCTTCAGAACGAACGGAAGCTGTGATGGAAAAGGACACTATTTTTCGAAAGCCCCCCATGGAGATTTCGCTTATCTATTCTTTTTTTCTTGGTTCTTCCTGTTAGTGCGTCTTTCGCTCGCTTTCCCCGGAGTCGTCGCAGGGGAGCCTCTTCAGGGGCGCATTTCCAGTTCCGCGGCTCTCAACTGAGCATCGTTTTGAAGCGTCTTCCGCGCTTCAAGTCGTTTGTGCAAGCGTACACGTTTTGTTGTTTTTATTTTCTTTTTCTTTCCTTACGCTCAGGAATTCACTCTGTGGCGCATGACCCAGGACTCGAACGTCGGCGTTAAAGAATTCCGTTCACACGTTTGAAAAAAGTTTGTGCACGCTTCAGACTTCGGTGATAGAAAAAAGAAGTACATACGAACAAGTACACAGATTCAGAGCTTTCGTTTCGTCGCATTCGCAGCTTTTGTTTCGGCGACGTTAGTGGCGGAGAACGCTAGTTTAGAAAAAAAGCGCTTGAAGCGGCTGACCGAAGAAACTTCGACGTCGGATCTTCTTCGTGAATGTGACATACGTTCGTACGTCCGTACGTCCGTTTCGAGCGAGCGTCGATCTTCCGTACGCGTACATACTTAGGTACGTGCGTACGTAAGTACGTAAGTGTAAGGGAGATCGACGCTAGCTTGAAACTTATCTATGGGGACCTTCCTCTCGTATGGACCGAAGTACCAGAGATACCTGTAGTCATCTTTATCTAGGAAACTCCTTGGCTCCCACAACGGCGCTACGAGCCTTGCATACTTTCTCTAAGTCTAGGTCTTGCATTCAGCAATACGCGCTCGTTCTTTACTGGAATGACCGATACCTCTGAAGGCAATGCCCTCGGTGTGTCGGAAGCCTCTACAGAGCGCCCCTCTGCACACCTTCTATTCTGTTACCCCTCCTTTGAAAACGAAATGCTTGACCCTTTGCTTTCCCTTTGCACAAGACATTGGGACCTTGGTCCCGCATACTGCAGCTACAAAAGGCCGCAAGAACGCTGTTGCAATTTATGAACGCTGCAGGAGAGCAGCGTTCATAACGCAGAGCAGAGCACGTTCATCAAGTTGGTGACGTCAACGCTTGACTTCCTCTTCTTCTCTTAAGTATTGCCTTTAGTTGGTTTAATGTGGCGATCCATAGTGTCGTGGTGCACTCGTTTTGTTTCTGATTCGTCGTTTTCTTCTAGTGCAACTGCGGATCGAAAAGTACCAATCGCATCAACGCCCTTTCTCTTCCAATAGTGCGGGGTAGCCAACCGGGCTCCGTCCTGGTTAACCGTCCTGACTGTCATTCTGATCTCCTTATTTATGTTCTTTTATGCGGGAGTAATTAGTTCTTCCGCTCTGAACTCTCTTTTTTAGCATACAGACGAAGAATTTACAGAAAGGATGGAAATTTAACCAGATATATACTTCGGGTCGGCTACATTGCACGGGGGCAAGAGGGCAGGGATATAAAGAGAGAGAGAGAGAGGAGCACGAAGTGAAGCGTATACAGTATACAGCGATAGCAGGCCGCATTCTTAATGTCTTAAAGTTTATCATGTAGGCCCGTAGACCTCAGTAACTGAAGAAGCGCAAGTATACAGCCTTCTGCGCTATTTTTGACAGCACTCATAGCACCCAATGAGGTACGTTCACGCTAATTGGAAACACGAGCAGATGAAACGTACTTCGTCGGCAATGTGTATCAATGGCTCTCCTTCGAGAAAAAATAGAGTAAGCTAATTATGGGGAAACGTATTTCTTTCTCTAACGAGGAAGAGGCCGGGAGTACTTCCTTTTATGTTTGTATAATTCTGTATTTTAATAATGTAAGTGGAAAATTTGGGACTCAGCACTCAAGGCTAAGTAGGTCACCCTTCGGCAATCGCCAGGTATAAAAATGCCGCATGAGCGCATATGTGCGTTACGCGATTGTCAGAACTACAGGAGTGGCACCTAATTTAATGATCTTTTGGAAATCCTGGGGTATGCGTTGTTAGATCTATTTCTTCGAAGGCACTCTACCTTCTTGAACTCTGCTACTCATTAAACCTTTGCGCGCACAAAGACAGGACGTCGAACGAAGAAGGGACACACACCATGCGCATGGTGTGTGTCCCTTCTTTGTTCGACGTCCTGTCTTTGTGCGCGCAAAGGTTTAATAAGAACCATGTGCAACGAACTCGCCCAAAACGTAACGCTTCTGCTACTCGTTCTTCAGCCTTACGGTTTTGGTTTCTTCTTTTTTTATTTTCTAGTAGAACACAGAACTGACGGTGTACTGTAAGCTACAGTACCGTTCTCATTCTTTCATCTAGCAGAAGTGTAAGTGGGTTGCCTGCAGTACTCGTCAGGTATATAAGTGCTAGCAGCGCGGATACTTCAGAAGTGCGAGAAGTATAGGAGTTCCCGGTTAATGAATTATCCTCGAAATATTTTTTGGTCTGTGGTAGTAGATCAGTTTCATTTCTTTTTACATCATGTCACCTTGAGCTCTGTGCCTCACTGTACAGCCTCTCTTGTTTTTGTTTTTTTTTTTCTTTTTTTTTAGTAGACGAGAACGGTCAAGGTTTTCTGTAAGCTATAGTACTACACTTCTGATTCTTGTTATCCGCCAGACGGGCTGATTAACTTGGGCTTTGAAAACACTTCTGCCAGAACAAGTAGCAGATATAATCCCGAAGCGGCATTCTACGCATTCT
Source organism: Dermacentor variabilis (assembly GCF_050947875.1). NCBI lineage: Eukaryota > Metazoa > Arthropoda > Arachnida > Ixodida > Ixodidae > Dermacentor > Dermacentor variabilis. The sequence continues at coordinate 127,396,944 of NC_134574.1, read as the reverse complement.
CCGATTTTACGTGGAACGCCGTTTAATCTAGATAAGCGGATGATACTTGCGAGAATTTCTCGTTTTTCGCATAGGCGGAAAGCGGTTAGCGTATACGTGGGCTCGATCTTTCGGTGGTACCAATTTAAGCGGTACAATGTGGAATTACTTTAAATTCTGATTCGAACTGGCGGCTGCCGAGCCGCGTCGCTCAGTGCAAGAAGCAAAACACAAATACTTCAAGCTGAAGCTCTGGAATTCGAAAGCTGGCCGATGTACACTCTTAATCTGGCTTCACATAAATTACCCCAAGTGGAACATTTCTGCACATATGCTTCACTTAGTTGGTGAAACTACACGAAACGATATTAGGATGTCCCTCTAAGTGTGCCCTTATGTAGAACGGAAGTTAAGAGTGTCACGTAGGAGCAGCAGAAGTACCCGACGCTCAGTTACAATTGTTCCACTTATGCTCCATTTAATAAGCAGAACATTTGTACAAAAAATGTTCCACACGCTCAGTGGAACCTATATGGGCAATGACTTTAAAAGGGAAGAGAACAGAAGATGAATCGCGCTGAGTAAGTGGGTGTGCCACGGAATCCTGCCCTGGAAGCTCTAAATTGATGCAGAGTTCCCAGTCTCCACTGTGTCCGTGTCAGTGCGCTGCTTCACCAGCAAGGTATGATGATTATTCGCCAACTAGCCCAACTTTCCACATTACTGAACTTCATATCCGATAAGCGAGCGAAGTTTGCCGGCGGTATACGGACTGGGAGGTGGGAAACCTCGCGTGCGCGTATCTCGACTTCCCGATTACTGCGCGAAGGCGGCGGAAATTTCCACGGATTCAGTTGATCTCTCTTACCGTCTCACCGTTTGCGTGGAGTACGCGGTCGCATGTAGGGATATAATCTTCATTTCCGTTGCCGCGTCTCCAACAAACAACTGTAACAGTATTTAAAGAAGGATGGGGTGGAAAAAGAAAAGGAGAACTATTGCAAGAAGTTGTTGAGAGCTCTTTACAATTCATCCACAGTGTAGACTGATCATTAACTCGCAGCCGGGTGGCAGATAGGGTGATGAAAGTGATGCGCTTCAAAATGCCGGTACCGAGAATAGGGTTCGTCACGGATGAAGTGACCACAGAAGTATGCTACACTTGTCCGTGGCAGAACACGCGATAGGGTAAATTTATCTGCGTGTATGTTTAACCACTATATCCTGCCACTTAATGCCTCGCAATGTTTAAAAGGTGATATCTGCAAAATGTCGTCTCGATGGACACAATATTAACTCGTGTCTATTGCTTTTGTGGTTCCAAGTTTGGAGGCGGTGCTTCCCTCCTTCCGTCTTTAAAATTTTCACTCTACACCTTAACACCAATTTAAACCTATTTACACCTCGTTAAACCTGTACACTTCTGATCTCGTGCCACGCAAGTGTCTATTCCGTTTTCTCGACCAGACCAGGCCAGACTTTTGTACAAAAATACCAGAACATACTGGACGCTGCCGACTCACCGACACCGACGCTTTCACGGACTCGACCCAGACATGCAAGTGAAATGGCGGCCCGCGATCAAACAATGTAATGCAAGCTCGCATCTCAGGTAACGACTAAGTGTGTCGCTCACTCGGCGATGCCAACAGGCTTACTGACCGTGCAGGCCATCCGGAGAGAGACTGCTACCCGAGACTGCGAAGCATCTGGATCTGCCCGCAATATGCTGCAGATCGAGGACAACCATGACCGGTACAACAATTGTTCAACTTTATCAATCAAGCATTGTCTGAAAAGGTTCTATCGGGACCTTGGCCGGTCTTCTGCCGGCGTGATGTTCTAAAGGCTCTCATCAAATTCTTGCACGCAAGCGCTTCGGATTTCAGACTTCCAAGAGTTTTTGTTGTTCAAGTTCGCCCTCCGCCATTTTCATCGTCATCATCAACACCTCTCCTTCTCTTTTTACTCTCTTCTTAATTCCACAGTGCTGAATATGCAGGTCAGAGCTTTGATCCAGGCTGACCTCCTAGCTTTTCTATAATAATCTCTCTCTCTCACTCTCCATTTCTCTACAAAAAGAAGCGCCAAATAAGCTTGTAATGAGAAAATATTCTTTCAAAACTTCATTTTCGCTGATTTTGCAGTAACGTAAGGCTTACTGCAAGAGAAATTACTGGTCTTTTCTCTTTCACGCCGAAACACAAGCAGCCTTACTTCATCGCGGCGTCATGAACTTCAAGGTATATTCAACGTATTAGTAAATAAATGTTCCGGAAACTTCCTTGTTCAATCTTTGTTTTTTTTGAAGAAGAAGAAGAAGAAGCTCTAGCCACAATTTACTGAATTTATTTTTAAAATTTAACTAGGCGCTAGCAAGCTTTGGTCAAAACCAGTGTCGACACAGTGAAAAAGTTGCTAGAACATCATTATGGCGTCGCTACGTGTCTTTCCCTTTTACATATATTCTAGCCCGTTAAGCCTCTTCTCGGTAGTTTCTTTTGTTATTGTATAAAAGTATTTTATTATCACAGTTCAAATGACTTTTCTTCTTAGCGTCTGTTTACAGTTCGTTTCTTACCCGGCCCGGACACTGGGAGGATTGACATATTGCGAGCTCTTTCTTGATTCGGTGGCTGGTGGTGCATGGCCGTTCTTCGTTGGTGGAGCGATTTGTCTGTTTAATTCCGATAACGAACGCGACTCCAGCCTATTAAATAGGTGCGGGGTTCCCAGCACCTTACAACCTTCTTAGAGGGACAAGCGGTTCCTAGCCGCACGAAACAGACCAGTAACAGGTCTGTGATGCCCTTAGATGCCCGGGGCCGCACGCGCGCTACACTGAAGGAAGCAGCGTGTCTTTATCCCTGTCTGAAAATACTGGGTACCCCGTGGAACTTCTTTCGTGATTGGGATAGGGGCTTGCAATTGTTCCCCTTGAAGGAGGAATTCCCAGTAAGCGCGAGTCATAAGCTCGCGTTGATTACGTCCCTGCCCTTTGTACACACCGCCCGTCGCTACTACCGATTGAATGATTTAACGAGGTCTTCGGACCGATGTCCGGCGCGGCCTTTCGGTTGCGCCGGTCTGTTGGAAAGGTGACCAAACTTGATCATTTAGAGGAAGTAAAAGTCGTAACAAGCCGAGAGAAGTTAGTTTCCTTTGACACTCCAGGAACAACTGCTTCGCGCTATCGGCTCTCGCACTCTCTAGAGGTGACTGCGATGGCCATCGCTTTGTTGAAGATTACTAGATGACACCGGATTCTGAAATTCATTGTTGAAGAGGGCGGATCACGCGCCTTCCGCACCGGCGTTTGCTTCGTTCTCTTTCCTTAGAAAACCTCTAGGTGTCGTTTGTGCTTTTTCGTTTGTTTCATCTCTTAAAACGTTTCTTGCCCCCGTATTCAGAAATGCCCGACTTGATATACATAACGCCTGCATTTCCTTTGGTGAGTTAATGACAGGCGTCATTTAAATCAAATCAAGCATGGGCTTTAACTTAAGATGGATTTATTAATATGGGGGTTAGTGCCCCTGGTGCTCGTACTATTATTATTTATAAGATTTATTAGAGTTACACCTCACATAGGCTGAGAAACGTTTAGCTTAGCCTAGCACAATTTTTTTTAATTTCCATTCGCAGTACCTAGCTCATGGGGGAAAAATAGCGCTTATCAGATATTTGCTTTATCATGAAACACGCTATCTTAATAGTTATCACTCTTAAACTGCACGTACCAGATATGCGATCTTCGTATACGTATATTAGCCAGCATTTCCACGCAGCAGTGCCTAATTATTATTAGCAAACAATTTTCCCCCAATATGACCTAATAAAAATATCAGTTGTCGTAATAGATGACGTTCTATGTTAGCTAGCATTCTAGACGAGGGGAAAAATGAATTCCGGCATTTTACATGCCGAAAGCACCATATCATAATGAGATGCACCGTCTTTAACGCACACGTTCTTGTAATGTAACGAGCGTTCTTGCATTTCGTCCCCATCAAAATTCGGCCGCTGTGGCCGGGATCGAACTCGCCACCTCAAGCTCAGCAGCGCAATGATGCCGTGGTCACATGGATAAGATAAAAAGGAGCCGGAATTCGCATTTCCGGGGTGTCCTGCCTTTTTTTTTTTTAAAGAACATATGTGGATGCATTGTGTGTTGTAAAAACATGCTACATCGTTACCATGATCAGACTTACTTTGCGTACTTTTTGTAGATGCCTTTATTGATATCCTCGAACAAAAAAGAAAAATGAAGTTCTAAGAGATGAAAACTATTTAAAAAACTGTTTCCTGAAATATGTGCGTGTGAACAAACTTGGATATTCACGAAAGTGATTTTTTGCCGTCAGTGCACAAAGAACGGCTCTTAGTGCTTAATTCTTTGGATGACTTATAGTGCGTTTTTTGTCACAAGCTGACAAGTTTAGACTGTTGTCAGAGACATGGATTGAATTGTTCTTTCTTTCTGGAAAACTATAACCTGTTCTTGACGCTGTACCATCTGCCATGTGATCTTGTTGTTTGAAGTCCACTACGCTGAAGCATAACGCGAATTGCATGAATGCAACTACAGAACGAGTTTCAAAAACAAGATAACGGGACAATCACGTATGTCATGTTTCATACAAGAAATGTTGCTAATTCAAAGTAAATTTAGGTAGAGCTTATGCTGCGCGTGTCCGACCAGCCGTATCACCAAAGCAGATTTTGCTAGTTTAAGGGAGGTCACAACGATCGAGCCCATAGGCGTCAAATACCAAACATGTTTCACATAGCCACTGCAAAAGATGTAGTCGTATAGATGCATTCATAGAAAATTGCTGTATAATAATAGAAGAGCTGTACGTTACTCCGAGGTGTAGGCTGCTTTACGGTGTCGCATGTGCGAAAGATTTAGGGATTTGTACAAAAAAGAACGAAGCGTTATTATTACTTTTTATGTGGCTGTTCAACGCTTCTGAAATATCAGCAGGGCACTTAATATCTCAACAAGACGCTAAAGTGCAAGGCTTGTTCGCAGCACTAAACCGGGACCAGAGACACCCAATCCTATAGACATATTCTACCTCTCGCGCAGCAGCTTAAAGTTGCGCGCATTGAGAGTGGTCGTTGAACAGAAACAGCTGTAGCTCTCAATCGATAGTTAATGCTTTCGGCACATGTTGCTAGTAAAGGCAAACAAAGAAGTAAAGAAAGAAATCCGGCCTTTAAGAACTTGGCATTACCTGCCAAGGACCTGGGCGAAACGCACTTTCCATTCCATCATTCATATTAGAAGAGCTTACGAAAGGCAAGCTTTAACCTTTATTTGTTGACTCCTCTAAGGCGTGCCTCTTTATGGCAGTCAGTTTTACAGCCGCTCGAAAGTTTACTGAATTCTAGTGGTGGTCTCAGCATCACACACTCTGCGTGGAACAGGTTCATTTCGCATCGAAAGCACTTGTAATCCCAGGAAGACTCGTAGACAGAGGTGAGGATATCGACCTAGCTGTTATTGAAACCGCATGGGTTAAGCTCACATCGGCTCCTCAAATTTCGCTCGTGATTTTTAGGCCCGCGCATTTCACTCGTGTTAGCCGGCGTGTGCGTTGACACTACCTCGAACTTGTACTGTATGGCTACTGTTTGCCTCCAAAAAATAGGCCCCGCTGATTTCAAAACGCACGCGCACACGCGTACTGCAGTCAAACGCAAAAGCTTACGGGACGCATGATCTGCCAATGAAGCTTAATTCTGGCGAAGCGTGGTCACACAGCCTCCAAATAAGTGTTCCAGCGTGTACTAGCCTTCGCCACCTACGTAGTGCTTCATTAAATTACAAGTGCGGTGCCTTTAACAGTGCAGGGATTCCCATTCGCTGGGGAAAGCCTGTCCCGTAAACTTTCGCCGTCGACTGTATGCAGGGATTCCCATTCGCAGCGGAAAGCCTGTCCGGTAAACTTTCGCCGTCGACTGTATACGTCCGCGTCGTGCAAGTACACCCGCACTATGAGGCGCTTACAGCAAGAATAAGCCATCCTGCACGCTGTGCGGTAACCACTGACTACGTACGCATTCATTTCGGGCGGACTTGCACTGCCCTCTTCATTTTTTTTTTTTTTGCATTGTTTCTTTTTTGGCCCTCAAAGCAGACGTATACTCCAGCGTTGAGAAATGAAACTGGGAGGGAGGATCACGCGCTCGACGTGAATTCTGCACATCTCCAGAAGTGCTGCCAGCTTCGGCATTTCCAGCGCAGACCGTTCTAACGTTCCAGCGACCGGCGGGGATGTGTGCTGCGAAAGCTGCACGAACTCGCGGCACGAATTGTGGCTCGTCGGTTGCCGTCTGCTCCGGAAACGTCAGTCATATTCGGTGCGTGAGCTCCGCTATACAGATATATGTCGTGGCTGTAGCCCAGACGATTTCACTTATGATGATCAGATCAGAGGGAATCGTGACGACTAAAAATCTTGTTTTTTTTTTTTTTTTTCACCTCTGCCTACATCTGAGTGGTGCTGCCGAAGAAGTTCTACGTGCTTGGTGCGATAACTTAGTAAATGAATAAATACGCAACGAAAATTTAGCGTTGTTTCTGACGTGTCGTCATTTCGCGCGTCTTTGGTTTTGCTGTGTGAAGGAGGAAATAACGCATTCATATTCGTTAAATGCATGCGGTATTGGCGCAATCGCACGTCCGTTGTCCACCTGTGCAGAGAAAGCCCAAACAGAATATCGCAGATTCATATGCTGAAGCACGGCGCGAACATTTTAATATTTCAACGGACTTTTCTTTTACCAAGACGGTCAGCGTAGACTTGGGACGAAAAAATCCGCAAGGATTTCGCGTGCAAAATACCAAGGACCCCGATAATACTACGTATGTTTGTTCTTTTTTGCAAATAGGGGGTCATTGAAATGCAGTAGAAGAACTGTCAACTTTGTCTAGCACTCTAAGGTGTGCTTTTTTTTTCTGATGTTCTTTTTTTTTTTCACCTCTGCAAAAAAAAAAAAATTATATCCTTGATTCGTTATTTCACGACGAACCCGCGGCAGTGATGATTCATGCTGCATACACTAAGGTCTCCACAGATTCCCCGAAGTCTAAATGAGTCAAATCGATAATCCGCGCGTTAAAAAATAGGATTATGAATACTTAGCCAAGTCAGCGCTATCGCTGTAGTGCTCTTATCTTGATATCAATCGTAGCATGAGATGAGCTATCGCTACAAATTATATTTCACTAGCGCCCAATAGCTGTTATGGTCGCCACTATCTCACTCGCTTTCATCCCTTTGTGATTATTGTTTCTTCGAAAGCAGGGGTTCGTAGACATCCTCCAACGAAACCGCTTGTGAGGAGCTGATAAGGTAATCGTTCCCGAGATTCACCAAGGCACGTGAATAGGAGCCAGTGCATGCGCTCTGGGAACTAGAGCACAGTGCTAGTATAGCAATGGAGAACTTGGTTGTATAACATGCAACGTATCGTCGTGTACTTTACGAGTTTCAATGAACGTTTTTTGTCACTACAAATGTGTGCGCTCAATCTTTGTGCGATGTCTGCAGCGGATGCAGGTTCGACATTTAGACGTGTATGGTCCGCTCATCATCTTGTCGAGAAATTGTACGGTGACATCTCTGTAGCTTAGGTTAGAGAAATTACGTGCCCAGTGGTAGACTGTGGAGATAAACAGCCTCGTTTATGATGGGCATCCAATAACCATCACCAGCCTGTTTATATTCACTGTAGTACGAAGTCCTTTCCCAGCGATCTACAATTACTCCCCGTCTTCCGCTAGCTGATTCCATCTCATGCCTGCGAGTTTGACTCATTCTTCATTCATTATTCACACCACCAAATTCCCCGCCGTCCTCGACAGCGCTTCCCTTCCCTTGACACCCATTCCGTAAATCTAATACACCACCGGCCACCCGACCTATGCATTACAAGAGGTGCCCCATTTGAGGAGTTGGCGGCCTACAATAGAAGATCAGTTATCCATAAGAAGCAAGAAATTGACGAAACGAGGTAGTTGCTAATGTCCAACCCCGCGTACGTTTATTTACTTCACTGTCACACCTGCTTTTTGAACCATTTGATTCAGCGTGTGTGTCTGTAGCAATTCACTGCCGCCATGCGGCAGGTTCTAGGAGGAAACATTCACAAATCCCGGTTTCGCGGCCGGCTGGTAACTATAACACTCGCGGAAGCCTCCACCCCCCCCCCCCCGCCCCCTCAGAAAAGTTCGGCAGCATGTGACTCCTATAACATGTGAATGCGAAAGTCTGCTGCACACGTGGTAATCTATTACATTATATGATCGGAGGGCTCAGACTTCTGTGCAAAACATAGCGAGCCACAGTGTGAAATAAACGTATGGCGCTGTAGGTCGACCTCTTCAACGACACATGCGAGCCCCTAATGCACTAGCTAAACCTTCTTTCGTTCTCTCTCTCTTTCCGCCTTTATTTCTTCTTTGTTCCTTCGCTCGTTATTTCTTCATTCATGCACTGCCATTGCATTTTTACTTGCTTACGGGGGTATGAGACATTCCTGATGATGAAAATTTTTGTCTCACTAGGCGGTTCACACCGATCCTGGAAGCCAGCATCAGAGAGCCACATTACGTTATTCACCGGTAAGGGCCCCCCAGTACCGGGGGTAGACACTATCAGGGTCCTAGAAATGTTTCTCAAGTCGAACGGGGCCAATGTAGCCACCCTCAAACGCATTTGTTCTAAGAACGAAAGGGCCCTCGGCCTGATCCGAAGAATCGCCAACAGGTACCGCGGAATCAGGGAAGACAATCTGATCCGGATTATCCACGCCTTCGTGATATGCCACCTTGCTTATTCACGGGCTATGCACAACTGGCTCGTATCGGAGCGCAGCAAGATCAATGCCCTAATCAGAAGAGTCTTCAAGCTTGCCCTCGGCTTTCCCATCCGAACGCACACAAAACACCTCCTCAATTTGGGAATTCACAACACGTTCGAAGAAATCGTTGAAGCCCAAGAATTTTCCCAGTTTGTCAGACTCTCCGGAACCCCTGCGGGCCGAGCCATACTTGGCAAGCTGGGACGTAACTCCACGGTCGTCAGTCTCGACGCTGTGAAGCTGCCCAGCGACGTAAGATCCAAGATTTACATACACCGGATGCCGCGCAATATGCATCCCACCTACAACGAAGGATGAAGACCAGCCAGGGGTAAAGCTCTGCTCGCCAGTGCCCGCTTGAACAAGGACCGAACATGCTTCGTAGACGCTGCTTCGTACGTTCAAGAACAGGCCTTCTCCTCAGTGGTCATCGAGTGTGATTCTAAAATCCTTAGCTGCGCTACCATCCACACTTCTAATTCCAGCGTTGCAGAGCAGGTTGCTATTGCACTGACGGACAGTGTACATGATACGATTTATTCAGATTCCAAGGCCGCTGTCAGAGCCTTTCAGATGGGAATGGTGGCTCCCCAGGCCCTACGTATCATCGAAAGTGCTAAAGACATGAAACAGCACTCTTTGGCCTGGTTCCCTGCGCACTTTGGAACCATTGAGGGTGCCTCGATCAACCACAACGAGGAGGCGCACTCGGCTGCACGAGGTTTTACTGACCGTGCGTTGGGTAACGCGTCTTCTCCGGAGTGACCCGAGCCCCTCTGCTCGTACAACGAAATCCGCAAACAGAATTATCTGTGAAGAAGACTCCTACCTTTGCCGCACTCCTCGCTGTGCAGGGCCCAGGCAGTCACTCTCAGACTTCTGCAAACAAGCACTTACCCAGGCCCCGCGGCGCTGCACACAATGTACCCCGAATGGTTCGCAAGCCCGGACTGCCCTCTGTGTGGTGATTATGCGGACTTCGAACATGTCCTGTGGGGCTGCGCCTTTGCCGGTCGCCCTTTCACCCAAGAGGAAATGTTGAAGCTAATTAGGGCCCACGATCGGACCTCTCAAATCCTGGCAGTCCAGAGGGCTCGCGAGAGGGCCGTCAGGTTTCACCTGATAGTCCCCGAGTGGGCCTAGCCAGGTGGCGTGGAGTTTGCTTACGTCTATAGTGGACCAAATAAAGTTATTGCACTCACTCACTCACTGACTCACTAGACTAGACGGCGCGCTTTTTTTTGGTATGAGCCATTGCAATGAGCCACTTAAGGCTTTCGCCTTAAACAGTAAGGAAAATACACGTGGGTGTACAGTTTCAAAACTTCGCTGAAGCCGTACAGTTTCATACAATAACCGCTAGAGGCAACTGTGGCGCTAGTGTCTACGGGATCTGCAAGCAGGACAGTTCAGCCAGCATGGAAATGATGGCTAGTGCACGGATTTGTCTAAACATCATCCTTCTGGCTTTGTGACTTTGCAAGGCAAGGATTTTTAAGAAACTACTGTGTCACAAGTAATTAAATAAACGGTATTACAAATGTCCGACGGCAGGAGTCGAACGCACGACCTCTAGCACAGAGTCCAGATAGTGAAACCATTACGCCACGGATCCACTGACAAGCGGGTCCACTGCAATCAGCAGAGATTATGTGTGCTTGCGCAGTCTTCTTACCTTCTGCAATAAAAAAAGAATAAATTTCTTTGAAATTTAGACCAATTTACGCCCTCACGAAGCGCAATAAACGTAGCCACAAGAACGTCTGAAGCCCCAAGCAGGAAGATGAGACAGTCATGTACGTATACCCATCGTTCCCATCGTGGCCGAACGATCGCAGCGCCAGAATTTCCTCTGAGTAAATGTAGTGAACTCTATGGCTTTACTACACACGTGCGTTGCGAATCCGTGCCGAAACTTCAACTTCAAAAAGAGCAGCGTGTTTTGAAGGTCAAGTTCGCCGCCTTACACATAGCGAGCGGGGGAAGCAGTTACCAGTAGAGCATGCAGCAGTGTCGCGTATGCAAATTGACCTCACATATCCAGGCACGTGTGTCCGTCTCCTGACCTGACTCTAGGCACCGGCATGCGAGGACGTTGGTACAGGCGTGCGTCTGTTGTCGCTCAATATGCCGTGCCATTTTCGTGGCATCTCTACACCGGTCGGCGGCAGGCCGTTTTATTTGCCCTCTCGAGCTGACGTAGCCCCTCTTGGCGAGCGCTGGTTCTCCACAGTGTCCGCGCTTGACGACCCATGAACTATAGTTTGTGGGCTTGTGTACTCAGATCTACTCAAAATACCGGCGCGCATGAATCGACATATGTCTCGTCTGCGGGAACATTGCCGTAACTTTTGAAGCGACGCCTTCAGCTTGCCATTTGAGCTGTTTTGTTGAGTCTCCGCTTCTGATTTGGTCGACGCCAGTGAAAAAAAGAAGTTGAATAATAATAATAATAATATTTGGGGTTTTACGTGCCAAAACCACTTTCTGATTATGAGGCACGCCGTAGTGGAGGACTCCGGAAATTTTGACCACCTGGGGTTCTTTAACGTGCACCTAAATCTAAGAAGGCATGAGGGCTTCGAACTCTGAATTAACAGTAAAAGTACCATACCTAAGCGAGTCGGCGTTCACTTATCAGCCGCCTCCGTCGCTAACGTTGTAGAATACCGCCAGCGCGGCGACTCGGCACACTTCCGGGCAGCTGCAGGTCGCAGTTCTGACTTCGTATAAGATGGCTCTGTTATCGCGTGACCTGAATGCAAAAAAAAAAAAAAAAAATGTTCACGCAGAATAACCGGAGGGCTCGAAAGTGATCCTCGCGGAATGGTGTCTCGCGGGGCTCCGAAATTGCTTTTTTTGGTGTCAGACCCCGTCGATAGTCAAATCAACCATTGCGTCTGTCCAAAGCTTACCGGGGGGCATCGTCGTTGCATATGTGTAGGCATATTCCACGCCATCGACATCTCGTCAGCGGCGCGTTTGCGAACTGATGCAGCCGATATGAGAGCTATATTTTTAATTAACTCGGGGCTCCACAGGAAGATGGCGACTCGAACTTACCCCTACTTTAGGATGGATAGTTGGGCGTGTTGGTTAAGCATGATCTGACTTGTTATTACTTGTTATTACTGATACCCCTACTTGTTATTGCGGCATCAGTTATACAGATACTCGAGGCGTCACCTGGCTAGCGCGGGTGCGGCGGTGCATGAGTGGAGGACGCCCCGCTCGCGGGCACGAGTGCACACGCGGCCCGAGAGTTGTGCGTCGAACGTCACGTGATCTGGTGCATGGGCGAAGTTGGGAGTACGGCGAGTGTGATCTGAGCGTACCGTGGTGGCCGCCTTGATGCGAGCTGTCGTCCTGCACGCCTGGTGTCGGCAGGTCACTTGTAGGCGGAATTTCCGGAGCGAGAGGCGCAGTCAAAATGGCGAAAGGAGCGGCATCACGAAACGTTCGCTTGGGGACAACCGCGCGCGCTCCCTTATGCCGGCGCTCTTCACCGCGTTGGCGTTGCGAGCACGAGTGCTGGCGGTCGTCGAGGGAAGTCTGTTCGTGTGCGCTTATGTGCATGTGACCTCATGCTTGTTTAGTTAGCAGGCGAATGTTTCGCGATATTTATTTACTTACTTACTTCGTATGACTTAGCTATCGCAGCCGGTGCTTCAAAGCTTCAAAGAGTGAAATTGTGGCTTTTTATCGTGCCAAATCAATGATACACGAGGAGAGAAAAAACAAGCAACTGGGATGCAGATTTTTCGCACAGTTCATCATTTGTAGTCTGAGTGCTGCCTCTCAATCTTCAGCCTAAGGCGCTTCAAAAGAAAACGCTCGGTGCATGACCTCGGAGTATCATCTTTCTCTCGTGCGCAACTTGAGCTTTCCGGCAGCGCTTTATGCTGAAGTTCTAATTCTCTTCATTGTTACACTTCCGGCCGTTGGTAAGAGGGATTCGCGTCCATTCGCCCGTCCGTAGGCGAGATTGGCGATTATCAGACGAGGAACCTTGTTCATAGGAAACCGAGGCGGCGCGATCGAACGCGCGCATTTGCACTGCGAAGCGTAAATCGCGGCTCTTCTTCAGGGAGGTACGCAATGTTCGCTTCGCGTTGAGTGCCTAGCATAACAAATTGCAGCGCATGCTTTCCTTCTTTCTTTGTTTGTTTGTTTCTATCTTTCTCTCTTTCTTTCTAACTAGCCCAGCAGCTGAGTTGTATCGTGCAGTACTGCTGACTTGAAGCGTGCGAATTCAACTCCTGGGGCAGCGGCGCAGTCGCATTCCGATGGGGGTGGAATGAAAAAAAAAGAAAAAGCACTCGCGAACCGTTGGTTTAGGGGAGCGTTAAAAAAACCCAGGTGTTCAAAATTGATCCTGGGGACCCCTTTCACTCCCCCTCCCGCCACGAGAGCGTCGCTCACAACCCACTTTGCAGTTCCAGGATTTTGGGCCTCAAATTTTGACTATTCCTTCTTTCATCCGTTCTCTTAAATCGCCGCTCTACTTAAAGCCAAGATTTCTTGGCACGTCGATGGGAAGACGGCACAAATCCTAGAATCGAGGAGCGGCGTTGTAATAAATATATTCGCAGTAGCAGCTTGAACAATGAGGGAGCAGGGCCTTTTCTTTACTTAGATCCCTCACCGCCTTTCGTGCCGCAATCACTGGTGCTTCAGAGAACAATGAACTGCCGTCTGCAAAGAAAGAAAGAAAGAAAGAAAGAAAGAAAGAAAGAAAGAAAGAAAGAAAGAAAGAAAGAAAGAAAGAAAGAAAGAAAGAAAGCATTCCGCACACCACTCGTTTCCTTTAGTAAAGTTGACTCGGTGCACTGGAGAGCGCAGCGCCATTATCCCGGAGGCTGCTGACTCGCAATGACCCACTCCTTCGCGCTCAGCCGCAGCAGTAGACTCGGCGGCAAGAAGGCGGGCGGCACAACACCGCCGCCGCCGCCGCAGCTGTGGCACTTCGTAACTGGGCCGCGGCTGACGAAGCGCGACAAAAGCGGTCCGCGGTTGGAAACCGGCGAGCAGAATGTCGCGCCGCACGAGCGGCCCCCGCAAGCACTCGCCTCGTAGCCGCGGAAGCGCAGCTGTCGCCCACCCCGCACTCGACTCCTTTTCACGTCGCTATAGAACGAGTTCCTTCGCTGCGGCAGCAGCGCAATTCCCCTTGTTTCCTTTTTGCGCTTTCCATGACTTATATACGCAGATAGAGACTTCGATAGAGAGAGATTAGAAATTGATTGCGGAACATAGTAGAGGGATATATGTATATGAGGGCAAGTATATAATCAGGGCATCAATATCCCCACTCTTCTCACGAGGTGAGCTCGGAAAGTGTCCCGAAAAGCTGAAAAGCTTTCTCTCTCTCTCTCTCTCTCTCTCTCTCTCTCTCTCTCTCTCTCTCTCTCTTTCTCTCCTTGCATGCTGTCAATGGTAAGGCATATAGATCCGCAACTTGGCGAATCACGAACGATGAAAGGGCGCTATAGGGACCACGAAAGAAGTGGTCGAGCTGGAGACGGTAGGCGTAACTCAAAGAGGCATCCATTGTAACAGCTAGGACTGGTATCCATCACGAAGACTCTGGTGAGGTCGATCTTGTCGGGGCGGCTCGGGCTGGGTTGGATCTGGTTGGATCGGATGGGGTCGGATCGGGTCAGGTCGGATTGGATCGGGTCTTGTCGGTTTGGATTGAATTAGCATCGGGTCGCGTCATGTGAGTCATCCAGCCAGGTCCATCGTTTATAAAGCTCCAACAAGTGCTGGTGTCATTTAATCGAGGTGGCAAACGCGATCGCTCATGCAGCCAATAATTAAACTTGCTACTTCGTGCTCCGTGTAACCTCCGTGCCTTTCCTTCCTTCCTCCCTTCTTTCTCTCTCTTTCTCTCGTGCTTAGTGAGCCAAGAGCCTATCGCCTTCGAAAGAGCCGTAGGGCGCTGGAATTAGCTCGAGCAGCCCTCACTGTCAGCTAGTAATGGCTTTAACTGCGTAAAAGACGATTGTCCCTCTCTTAATGCTCGCGTGGTAGGCTGCGGCTTCGCGCGCTCGTAAAGCGGGTTCAGACTCGCGCCAATGACGTTTCTCTTCGACTTTACGTTGCATCCTCTCAGCAGGAGATTGAAATGTGTGCTGTTCTGTTTGGTCGCATGGGGGGGGGGGGAGGTGTTGTTTCAATGAATGTATGCACCGTTCGCTTCACTTTGCTGAGCGCTTGAAGCCTCAACCTTGTGGGGGTATGAGCTATTGCATGTTTTTTTGCTTGCTTACGGGGGTATGAGCCATTCAGAAGGTCTCGTGTTTTTTTGTTGACGTAGCTCGCCTAGACGCCGCGTTACTATAAGTTCTGTGCGTGATTCCAATGAATGTATGCATTGCACGCTTCACTCTGCTAAGTGATTGTAGCCTCTGCATTACGAGAAGAACGATTCATTGAATTCCTTGCTTGCTTAGGGGGGTATGAGCCATTGCCAATGATGATAGTTTGTACAGTTGGACCGGAAGAGGCATCTTTTCAAGGCCGTCGAGGGTATAAGCCACTTAAGGCTTTCACCTTAATAATAGGAGAAAGTCTATACTGGATACCGGTTGAAACATTACGAGGCCACAAACCAGCTGTAACGCGTCCACTGAACGAGTGGTGGATCACTGAAATGACCACTTGCGTAAGGTGCTCTGAATTTGATCTAGCAAGCTCATTCTTCGGTGTGGGCTGACGCACCAACTTAAAGAGAAACGAACCGCACGTGGCCAGCCAAAGCCGGGGCGGAATACAACAAAATAGATAGAAGGCAATCTCATTAGCAACCAGACAACCCCCCCCCCCCCCCCCATACTCCTGCGCTGATTTCGTTCGTCATCGTTAGAATAGCAACTCGAGCGAGTCTGGTCCTAGTCACACCTGCTCACTTCAGTGAATGCTCGTGTGTCGGCTGGTTCGTTCTTTAACATGGAAGGCAAGCAAACCACACACGCACATACGTGCGCGCGCGATCCAACATTGCTTCGCGCGGCATTCACGTCATTGATCGCAATCCTCTGTTTGCCGGCTCGCATAACCAGCAAGACTATCTCGATTTTCCTTTAGCACAAGCGTTTTTCTTTTGCTTTCTGTCTCGACGGCAAGCGGCAGGGAATCGACCCTGCGACCTCCTGCTCTGCTGCGGAACGCCGTTGCCGCTAAACGACAATGGCAGCTGTATATCTTTTCTTCAGCTTCCGTGCGAAATTTACCGAAAAAGAAATGTCAGCAAGAGGTGACATAATCCGCTCACCCATGCCTCGTTTTTATTCAGCCGTGTTTTCTCCATTACTTATCGCACGTTTTCGTGACAAGTAAAGCGTGCGAAACCCCGTTATCTGAATGGGACATGGGCAAACAAACAGGTACAACAAACACGACGCTAACTATAACTGGCGTTGTTGAGAGGTTAACGGAATATAATACCGTAAACCAAAACGAAATGCTGTGGAGACACAACAGATAAATGTTGCCTTCAACGGGGTGAAGTAGCGCATGCAAAGTACCGACACAAGTGTCAACAGGCCGTTCGTAACGCGATTTGCAAGCTTACTGTCAATTAACCCACTCGCTCAAGTTCACACGCCCCTGGGCTTTTACGACTGTTCTGACTGACCTGACCTCGGTTGAGCAAGAGTCCCAAATCGAACTTTGGAGCACAAAAAAAAAAAAAAGAATCTTAGGTATGCTTTACGTCATCCTCGAGTTACTATACACCTCTGCCACGGACGGAAAATTCGCTATTTATCTGTGCATCAAAGACAAGCGAGCCGCCGCGTACAAGTTGACTTCGATTTCCGATTGACACCGCCGACGCGCGATTCGATCTTTGCCGCCGTGCGGGAACTGCAGGAGGGCAACCGCGCCTACTCGGAGCTCCGTATCGGCCGTCATTAAGAACTCTCTGTTAATGGTGGAGAATGCGTTGACCGTGCATTTATTGTCGTGGCAACGGCTCTTCGACTGCTTGTTGGGAAGTGCTAAGGAGGTGGGGAAGAGGGAGCGGGAGGAGAGAGAAGACGGAGCCTAAATATACTCAGAAAGAAAGCTCATCGCGCTCGTGTCCGGGGGCTCCGTCATAGTTGTGTGCGCAAAACACGACAGAGTCTGATTTGCGTAATTGCGTTTCGAAGAAAACGCGTCTGTATTGCTTAGTAATGCCTGTATATGCTTTCACGTATTATGTACGTGTGGGTATGTGAATGAAACGAAGAAAGATCATTGAACGAAGGAATCGGGAGTATATGGCCGCCTATATGAGGACGAATTGATATATTGGGCGCAGTTATCTCAACTAAACCGTTCCACTGGTTACCGAACAATAATAACGAACGTCCCAACATAGGTGAGACCGACTCTGCGCTGTTAGCAGTCGCCTGTACAAGTTTTTACCGCTCTGCCTTCCTACCGGCAAATTATCCCTCTCTGTCCAAGTTTCGAGTATTTCATTTAATTTTAGTTTCGCTTGCCAAATACATAAAACACAAGTGGAGCACAACTACACATTCGGAAGTCCCTAAGCCAGAGCAGTGGAGGGACCTACTAAACGCGATACAAATGGGGTTGAGTACAATTACAACAAACGGTTGCAGTTATGGCGTAATATAAAAGGGAACGTTCCTCAGCCATAAGGACACAATAAAACGGTCAGAAAAACAAAAGCGCTCGGTAGCACGTGCAACAAGCAATATTTAGGTATCACATAACGGATAGCCAAATTAAAATTGCTTGTTAATCTTAACTTTAGAGTCGTTTAGGCTTTAGTGTGTCAATGTCGGAGTTGCGTGCCGCGCTGGCGCAGTGGCTGTAGCGTTCTGCCCCCTGAGCCTGAGGACGCGGGTTCGAGCACTTTTGTGCCCTGCTTCGAGTCCATGTTAAATAACGCCAGGCGGTCCAAGTTATTCCGGGTCCACCCAACGTGGCCCCCCTTCCGACGAACTGAGCTGTTTCGAAATGCTTGCCCACGCAGTCGTTCGGTTATTCCTCAAGTTTCTTTACTCTAGTCCTATCTGCAGCCGCCAAGGTTAGCACTAGGAGCATTAACTTATTACAGACTTTTTCCCTTTCCCCAGTGTAGGGTAGCCAACCGGACTCAGTCCTGGTTAACCTCCCTACCTTTCCTTTATCATTTGCTCTCTCTCTCTTTTCATGTGGGGCATGTCGGTAAGCTTCAGATCCTGGCTTGGAGAGTTTCTGCAACAAGAGCTTCGGCCCATTTTCATTCGTTTCGAAATTTCATTCTGGCAATCCGGGTCCCCTGGAGGCTACAGGTGCGGATGAAACCTATTGATGTACTGCTTAATAATAAAAAAAAAACTGTCGAACTCATCTCAACATGACTGCCGAGGGTAATGCGAATAGCAGTGCAGTGATAGACCGTACACCTGACGTCACGTTTAGTTAACAAGTGCAGTGGTAAGTCTGAGACTTTCGTTGCTTCGTCTATATGTCACGTGCTTTATGAGCGTTCCACTCTACCACTGGTGCGCGCTCTCTTTCGTCGCTCTAGTAGCAGTTCGGCGCGTCCTGTGACGTGGCGGAAGCTGGAGTCGGTCCACTTTATTTTCACCGAGTGGTCGTTCTTAACTATGGCCTGCGAGATCGGGCGCTGCCCACGCGTGTCGTAGATTTTCGAGGCCATTTTTTTTTTCAGTCGTAAAGTATTCTAGAGAAACTGCCCGAACGAACTGTGGTGCCAGTGCCTACGGGAGCTGTCAGCAACGACGGTTCCGCCAGCGCGAAATTGATGCCGTAAGCCTCGTCCCTGTGATTTCAAACGGATTTGTGGCTTTCCAAGTTGATAATTTGGGACGAAATATCGCAGAATAGTGATAAAAAAGAACCTACACTACACATTGATTATAAACGCACGTGTAAACTTAGTGCCTCGGTGTGCTTACGTAAACTTAGAGTACACGGAAAACTAAAAAAAAAGGGGGAACTAAAGAGATAAAGCGTAATAAATAGTTCAAAGTGTGGCGGCCATGACGTTTATCTGGCTCCACAATTACTTCCGGCGCATGCATGTAGCAAAAAGCATATCCTTTGAGATTCGTTTCTAATATTCGGAGGCGACTGACGATATAGCGCGTGGATTTGGAGATGCATGTAACTAACAACGCAAGTACCTCTGAGGCCACAAGCACGAAGATTAGGCCAATGCACGTACCACCCGCCATTGTCACGGTATATCTGAGCAATCACAGCGTTAAAGCTCCATCTGGTAATTCTCGCACAGAACGTCTACGGTTGCTGCAACTTCAACTGGGACGCCAGCATTGCGCTCGACTTTCACGGGGCGCATTTCAGTAAGTCTGTATTGCTGGCATTCTACCGATACCATTCTACGAAGGTGAAATTCAGAGAATAACGAATAAACGTGAGAAGAAACATGGGACAAGGCGACTAGCAGTGGAACAGAAAATTGTAGATTCGGCTGAGAGAGAGAGAGAGAGAGAGAGAGAGAGAGAGAGAGAGAGAGAGAGAAAGGCGGCTCTACCGATTAGATAGCAAATGAGTACCGTTGAGATTCTAGTTAGGATTAAAATAGAGTCGGGCACGTCAGTTATACAGCGTAGAGGAGATAACGCATGATCTAATCGAGTCATAGAACGGGCGCGAAGTGAAAGGGAACAGAGTTGATAACGTCAAAAGGGCGAAGCAATATAATACAATCGATAAAGTCGCCTGGCAACGAGACAGCCGTAAGTGGTGATCCCTTTAATAGTAGCGTTCGTCTCTGCGCTGTAGGACACAAAATTGGACGAAGGTGACAATAACGACGACTTGCTGCACCTTTACTGTGCATGCCAATCACCACGTGCAAATAGAATTCGATTTTCTCGTATTTCTTCGCTAACGACAGTTACACAAAACACAGCTACTACAATGTGAAATGTATATTTTAACGCTTATGATCGTAGCTTTAAAAAGGCATGGTTTGTTCAACTACGACACAACCGCCCCCTAAAGCTGCAAGTTACTCCGCGATTATGCAACTACAGTAAAGAAAAAAAAAAACGCCTTAAAAAGTAAGGAAACATTACCGTCCGTCGAAATCAATCATTGTAAACCGACGAAGATGGAGGTATATCGAAAAACAAAAGCTTTCTTTGCTTCCGAAGCGCAGTTCCTTCTCTGTTGGTAGCTTTTAACTGCCAACGATTGCTCGGTGTAGCTGCCAAGATTACATGCGCCCGGACGAAGCCAAGAGGGAGGGGGGGGGGGGTTGCCGCTCAGTGTAACCCACATCTCTTCAATCTTGCATTCCCATTCCGCAGTAACGTGGCCCGCTTGGCCTGCATTGCAAAACGCATCTCTTCCTGCTTTTTTTTTTTTTTTTTTCACCCCGCGCGGTCGAAGCTACACGAAGCAAGAGTAAGAGAGCGCTGGGCCAAGCCGACTGGAGATACCGAGTCGGAAGCGAGCCGTGCTCGGTATATTGAAGACAGCGCGCCTTCGACCGTGACTAAGAAATTTAGTGGACTGCCTTACGTTTTCATCCGGGTGTGCTCCAGCACTGTCGCCGCCGCCGCTCCACTCTCTAGCATCTGCGTTTTATATCTGGCTGAACTGTGTCTTCACTCAGAAACTTTCCCAACTCGTTCAAACAGCGCATTCCGTTTGATCTCCGTCGCTGTATAGGGCCCTTCAAGCAAAAAATCTCATTACGCTCGTTTTATGCACCTTTTGAGTCGGACGGCAAGAATATGCAAAAGAATCCGAGACAATGCGCTAGGTAAGTGTGGGCTGACAGCTAGAGCCCCCATATAACGAATGAGTTTCAGATGTCGCTCGCTGTTTCACATGAAAGATTTTGTTCTTTTTTTTTTTCTTTGAACGAGGAGCTCAGCTTCTTATATTCTGTTGTTGTTTTTCTCCTTTTTTTTCTTTTTTCGCGTGTCTGACCTGAAACAAGGACCGTCTGCTCGCCGTTCGAGCAAGTGGCATTCGCGTTCTCGAATTATACGAGTTTGGTGGATGCACATGGGGGCACTTTTCTTGCCTGCGTTTTTTGTGGCCTTTATGCTAATGTCTCTGTTCACATTGGTATGTTTGATTTTTCCGGGTATGAGCGACAGTCGCAAAGCGGGAAGTAGAAGTTCAACCATCGTGCCTTCGATTTTAGATGCTTGCGTCGCGCTTCTCGCGGACCTCGCTGCCTCCGACAGTGCCTCTGATTTCAGATAGCTACACTTCTTTGTAATGTTTTAAATATGTTTTCTTACGTAGCTAGGTTATGAGGCATAATAAATAACTTTGATTCAAAGTTGTACGTTGGTACCCAGAAAAGTGCGAAAGGAAAAAATCACCTCCCCTTCCAGTCAGCCAAGATGGTCTAACAGTGAATCTGTGTTGATTACACCATACATTACGCTATGCAAGTCAAACTTCGCAAGTAGTCTATATATATATTGTAAATCTTTCGTTTCGCCATTCCTTCACCTCATTTTCGCTTTTGCGGTAGGCAGCTCCTTCCTCAGAAAGAGAGAGAGAGAGAGAGAGAGAGAGAGAGAGAGAGAGAGAGGCAAAGGAAAGACAGGGAGGTTAACCCGAGATTATCTCCGGTTGGCTACCCTGTACTGGGGGAGGGGCAAGGGGATGCAATAGGTGAGAGAGAGAAGGATAAAAAAAGAAAAGAAAAACCTAAACACATACACGCACGTACACGCGAACTGTTTCTGCGGGCACTGTCACGCAGCCCACAAAGGCGTTCCTAGTCTTACGCAGTGTCACCGTATAGTCTTACGTCACACAGTGTACATTCACAATTTATCAGAAAGTCCCGTGTCTTTCAAGTATCGCAGAAGCGCCTTCATAGCAGATCGCGCTGATTTTCGCGTAGGCCAGTTTCCAAGGATCTTGTTTTCTGACATTGGGCGCTTGTCCAGTTGGTCTAGGGTGGCTAAGAGGACCGCTCTATCTACGCACTTTACCAGTGGCCTTAGTTGTAGCTGGGCTGGAATGTGCGGAACCGCTAATCCAAAGCTCCGCATATTGGGCGTAAGGCCCACCTCTGGAGATGTGGCCGCTGCAATCGTTCTGACGATTGGTTGGATTGGTTTGACGACTGACGTGGCTGCCGGCACTCCTTGCGCCAGCGAGAAGTTCCGGATGCCACGCCCTCCTGGTATCGCGTTTCAATCGCTGGGCACTGTTCGTTGGCCGCAAAGCGGCAGATTAACGTTTGTTTCTTTGGCGGCAGGGTGGAGTTAATCGTCGATAAATTCGATGCCGATCTCGCTCGATCGCCAAAAATGCACCGTGTGACAACCGTATAAGATTCGCGTATGAGATCGCATTCTCCAAGGGCGAAAGGGGTCCAACTCTTTTTCCCCATGTTGAGCTCTTTTCTTCTACCGCTAGGTAACGTGACCACTTTTTAGCGAAGCCCCGCAACGACGGCGCAGGGTCCAATATAAAAAGCTTCGCTTTAAAAAATTCAGTGCCCTTCCACTCTGGGAAGAATAATAATAATAATATTTGGGGTTTTACGTGCCAAAACCACTTTCTGATTATGAGGCACGCCGTAGTGGAGGACTCCGGAAATTTTGACCACCTGGGGTTCTTTAACGTGCACCTAAATCTAAGCACACGGGTGTTTTCGCATTTCGCCCCCATCGAAATGCGGCCGCCGTGGCCGGGATTCGATCCCACGACCTTCTGGGAAGAAGGATGACCAGCGAAGCTGTGAATGTGTGCCCCCTTAATGGCGAACTGCACCTCCCCCGTAGGTGGGTCCGCTATTGCACCTGCTTCGGGATCGGCCCAGGTTTGGGGAGTGAGTAACGCCTGCTCCACCTCCGCCGCGGTTCCGCAAGGCATTGCACTATCTTCGGGATGGGTCTGCGTATAGGGAGCGCTTCACGCCTGCTTCACCTGCGCCGCGGGTCCGCAGTTTTAAATGTAGTTGAAAAAACCTCAATCTTTTCCTCACGTCATGTCTGTATCATACGCCGCACAGTCTAGATGCTTATTCAGGTTCGACCTGCGTCGAGCTGTTTCGATCTTGATTGAAGCACGAAGCGCGGTACGCAACGCGGTAGCTCGAATTCCAGCGTTCTTTAAAACGTCCCGCCACGCGCTTTCATGTGCGGTGGCTTCGATCCACGCCAACTCAAGCACGATCGAAACTGCTGGCGCGACGCACGTGTCAGATAGATCATTATAAACGCAAAGGCGAACTGTGAAGATGCACGTTTGAGATATACGGAACAGATTAGGCGATTGATTGATTGATTGATTGATTGATTGATTGATTGATTGATTGATTGATTGATTGATTGATTGATTGATTGATTGATTGATTGATTGATTGATTGATTGATTGATTGATTGATTGTCGGTACCAGTGGTCGGTATCCAAAGTGCTTTTTGCATCCAGCCCCCATTGTAATGCGGCAGCGACGACTTGGAATTACACATCATATATGGATGTGAAATAAATTTGATTTGATTCGATTTGAAGCCGCGACCATGCAAAGCAGGACGACACAGCCACCCAAGTTGCCGCATC
Organism: Dermacentor variabilis; assembly: GCF_050947875.1. Lineage (NCBI taxonomy): Eukaryota > Metazoa > Arthropoda > Arachnida > Ixodida > Ixodidae > Dermacentor > Dermacentor variabilis. The sequence goes on along the minus strand of NC_134574.1, from coordinate 127,373,552 downwards.
TGGTGGGGCGCCTTTTTGAAGCACTATACAACGACGCGCACAAAATTTTGCGGCGTCGACCTTCGCCGGCTGATCGAAGCTCTTGCTCAGAGAGTACTTCTGAACAAGTGGCTGTTTATCTTTGTCCCGCACAGACACTTCCAAGTTAATTCGTTAGACATTTCTACCTACCTGCACCATGTGTTGTTTTTTTAATGCGCACATCAGTTGAGCGAGTTTGGTGCCATGATTGTCAATTTCCTTTTGTGAAATGTGTTGTTAACTGTGTCCATGTGTTGCGTTGTTTCGTTGCGTACTCTTTGCATTATTTTACATAAAGCCATCTCCAGTTTGGGTCAAATCATTGGCCCGCAGTATTTCGCAGTAAACTAAACAAAAATAATAAAACGCCGAATAGCATTAGGTTGGCGTTCTAGTCGACCAATGCGACGCAGATGATCGACATTACAAGCGCAGGAGATGCTGGTTGACTCGACTACCGCGAACTTTGCCTACGGAATCTCTTGACAGCAGCGCCTTGAGTTGAGAAATAATGCATCCTCTCACGTTTGTGCGGTAGACAATGCAGACGTGACGAAGAGGGTCAGAGCAACACTGTGACTAAATTAATGAACAGCCGATTGAACAAAAGATTTCGAACGCAAGATGTGAAACAAAATAATTGTACGTACGGCTCCTTTTCTTCAGTTTGTGTCAATGTGCACTCTTCGTGCGCATGTGTGCCTTGATATTTTGAACACACATGTTCTTGCGTGCTGATAGGTGGCGTTCAAAATCATAACTCCCAGCGATGGCCCTCTCGTAGTAGCGGAAGCTCATCTTCAAGGTCATGTTTTTGTGTACTGCAAATGTCGGAAGCATTTGATGGAGCCGGAGAAACGTCGTGACTGCCATGTATTGGACGATATCGCCTATAGCGACTTCCGTTCTATCCTGCACGTTATATTTTAAAAATAAATCACTTCGCTTTTACCGCTGCTCTGGTCTTGCTCACATTTCGCGCCAAGATCACATTTTATGGTGTTGATATTTCAATATAACGCTGGACCCAGTTTCTTGCGTAGGTTTCAGAAACAAGAATGCCAAGTTGCCTTCGTCATCGCAGCTATGACGTCACCTAGTCGCTTCTGCGTCAAAGCATGATCTATGCGATTGGTTTTTAGTAGCCGCTGTGGTGTGTGGAGAAGGAGGGGACATCACTAGCGATGCGGACATCACTATAGAAGCGCCGGTGAAGGCGACTTGGCATTTTACTTCTCTTAAGAAGCAGGCAAGAAACAGTGCCAAGTTTTATGTTGAACGGTCCGGGCTATAAGAAGATATTTTTTTCTCGTGCGTAAATAATGAACAGAGTTGCGGTAAGTGGGAAACCTTTTGCCTGCGATTTACTGGGAAATTGCGCGGGTAACTCTATTTTGCTACGCATACTGGCTAGTAGAAGAGAAGGCCTAGCTAGGGAAGCAAAGGTCAGATGCACAGCGATCTGCGAGATAGAGGCTTGGTGAATAATGGAGTTCAGTTAAAAGATCTATGCGCTGCTCGGCCGTGGCTACGAAAGCTATTGTTAGACAATGGCGCGCTTAAGCAGCGTGCTTAAACACAAGCCGCAACTTCGGCTCGAGTCATTAGACCAAGCGGTTGAGACACCGCGAAGACGACCGTCTAAAATAAAAGTCCTTGGGCCCGTTGTTCAAATTCGTCAAGGACAACCTGTGCTGACGCCGGGCTGGTAAATTTTGTTTTCAGTTCCCGTACTATTCTCCCTGTTTTCGCCCACATTATCTTGTGATAACATCGCAGGCCTAAACCGACGTCTGTCACACGCTCCTCGATGAGCCGACAGTGCTTTCACTTGGAAGATGGCCAATGTAAGCTTCTGGATGCCGTAGACGCCGTCAGTTACTATATAATCTATGGCCTTATCATGCGAATATATCTCCGAGAGTTGTCTTTGTGAGCCTGCGGTAGTAGTAGAAGTAGTAGTAGTAGTAGTAGTCGGAGTACTAGTGTCGTACTAGTAGTAGTAAGTCGTAGTAGAAGTGAGTAGTAGTAATTGGTTAATTTCTAAATGAAATGAAGAAACGCGTAGTAAGGAAATTAGTACTGTTCGCACTATTACTGTCAAACCGTATTTGCTGGCGCCTGATCGACGGCCAGTGCTAGGTGTGGTGTCCAGAGGGGGGATGAGAGAGAGAAGACGGACAGGGAGAGATGACAGACCAGGATGAATCAAACGGTTTACGTTACGTACAATGCGGTAAAAACTAAATGAACCAATCGAAGGGACTATATGTCGGCGTTCACCTGTGCTGTCACTTGCGCGAGTCGCTCGCGAACCCGACTCGGCGCGGCGGCATCGTTTATAGTTCACGTGGAGCAGCCGGGATGAGAGACCCGACTTTTTCTAAAGAGTCGCAGGCTGCTTTGTGAGCTGGCTGCCGCGCGCGCTAGATGTGCCCCGTGACTGCAGGGGCGCCTTGGCGCTGTCGGCCTGCATGCAGCCAGCTCTCCGACGTGTGACGCTGCTAGCGTCACACATCGCCGTAATCGTCGGGGCGTCGCCACACGCTGCCGTTCGAAATTGCTACAGCCCTCCTCTTGGCGTTCGCCAGTTTGCTGGGGCAACAAAGCGGTGAAAGTTACAAAGCCCTGAACACCGGTTCTTGGCTGTCGAAACCGTGTTGTTCAAAAACACCGCCAGCAGCACCACGCGTCAGACTTGGCGTATTCTTCTCATTCTTCTTTTTTGTTTCCTGCTAGGGAGAAGGGCAGTGGCTTCTCTGTCAATCAAAAGGCGTCCCTGCTTAGAGCCTCTAAGTTTGTGTTTGCGCGCTTTCAAACGTCGCAAATGACACCGGACGCGTGAGCAGACAACACAAACCCTTGGGTTCTAACTTAGGCTAACCTTAACGGGCCAACTAGCCCGAGGCAACACTTTAATGAACCGACATCTACTAAACCAACGTCTACTGGAACTAGGCCTACTAGAAACCACGTCAATTAAAACACAAACGCACATATGTTGGCTGTTATTTCATCGCTGTCATCTGGCTTGCTTTCGAGAGTGCCACCTAACGGGCTAGCCCCGGTCAACACATTGCTCTAGCTACGTCTGTACGCTACTGTCTACGACCAAGTGAGCAGACGACATCAGCGCTTGTCACCTGCTCAGTCGCCCTTCTATTGTTCGGCATGTTGAAATTGCGGAGCCTAACCAGCTATCCGAAGCAAACACGTCTACGGCTGGGCGAGGCTCCTGTTGGCTCGTTCGCTTCCCCTAGCGGTGACCAACGGCAAAAACGGGGTCCGTATTCTACTCGACCGAGGACGATCCCGCAGCGACGACTCTGAAGAAACAGGCGGCATCCGAGCCATACCGTAACGGACGGGTGCGTTGCGTGAAGGTACACGCGGGTGGGGGGCCCCCAGAGGGGAGGGCGTCTCTGGTCGTCTGCTAGTATGGTCCTTGCCTTCTCGCTCCCGCTGTCTATAAATACGGCTGGGGAGGGGTTCTCTGTCGGGCGACTGCGAAGACGACTGCGACGGCGACCCGAAATACCGGTGCCTCGCGTCCCCGACCGACGCGGACCCCGGGCTGCTCGCCTTCTGCTGCTGCCACTGCTTGCTTTCTATATATTTCTTTCCGCGCCGCACTTGAACGTAAAAGCCGCACCACGCTTGTTCCTCGGCGGGGAAGGCACGGCAATGCTTGTCGAGCTCTTGGCGCTGCATTCCGAACCTGCAGCCCGAAGGTCTTCGGCGCTGTGCCGCGTTCCGTGTTGCAGACGGCCTAAAACCATGTCGGTCTGGCTGCAGAGCGTCACGTCACGAAGATGGGGTGGCGCTGCCGTCGCCTTTTGTGTTGGCAACAACAACAACGACAAAAAAATGTCTTAGTAGCTCCAATGGCGCAATGTCGTTTGAAGCCATCTATTTTATTTAAGCTAAGAAGTTATGTGGATGAGAATATTCTTCAAAGTGACATACAATGAAGAGATTTGGATAACTAGTCGTCTGCTTGTTTTTACCTGTAGGACGCACACTTGTTTACATACATTCAAACTTGTCAAAACAGGGGTCTGTATTTAGCCCTTTCTTTTTCTTTTCTTTTGTATCTCTTCTCTCCTATGACATTTCATTTCCTTCACCCCTTCCTCCGGCACAGAGTAGACAGCTGGCATTTAAACATGTTAATCATCTCATTCCCACTCATCTTATTTTCTTTTTTTGCTCGTTCTTCGTCCCTTGACATAATAAAATAAAATAAAAACTTTTGTTTGTGCTTTCCGCTGCTCTGTTATTACTCAAATTCTGCAGCGAGATTTCATTTCATTATCCGGGCGTCCTTTGCAGCGAGCGATTTCCCAAACAAAGCGAATGCGACAACCTGGTCGTTTTCGGCGTTTGCTTCAGGGCGAAGCTAGACCTTCGAGATTTGTTTTCATTAACTGCCGAGAGCCTGATACCACGAATGCAGGTGGAAACAAAAGAAAGTTCAATGTTTTTTTTTTCGTCTTGACAAACCAGGAAACCAAGCGAATTTAGGAATTAGGCAGCTTGGTTGATCCACAAATATAGGAAAATCACATATAAAATTCTCGAGAGAAGGTTACCAGGCTAAACGAAAAACTTTTTTATATCCTTCTGGGGCGAATAAAATCACGTTAATGTGGTGTATTTGTACAAGCTTGCGCAGAAAGAATTTTTTTTTTCCCTCTCGGCTCAGTTCTCGTTCGGTACAGGCAGCCAAGAGCAGTGCAGCTTGGGAGGGGTAGTCGAGGGGCTCTGGTGCACTTTTGTATGACCCGGGTGGTCGAAGTTGATCTGAACACTGCACTACAGCTCACCTCACAGTCTAGGAATACATTTGCGACACAAAGCGCCATATTTCCGTGCCCTCGACCGAAGCTTCAAATGCCTCATCGGATAATGTCTCAGCAATAACAACATTGTCGGTAGATCACTTCCGCCGTTCTCGCTTTCTTAAGGTGCATTCGTTGGCTTATGCATCGAGAGGATGTCTGTATACCGTTTACTGCCCTGTGGGCAGGGGCTACGCGTTACCTCACACAGAAAGTGAAAGCATCCCCAAAAACTGTCGATAGAGATTACAATATCGACGCCCTCGTCCGTATTTACACGGTTTAATCTCGTTTCACAATTTGCTTCGGAATATAGCGCGCTTAAAAAATAACAATTAAAATATGGGGTTTGACGTAGCAAAACCATGATCTGGTTATGAGGCATGGCGCAGTGGGGGGGACTCCGGATTTAAACCACCTGTGGTTCCTTAAGGTGCACCTAAATATAAGTACACGGGAGTCCTTTTTTTTTTTCTGCATTTCGCTTCCATCGAAATGCGTCCGCTGCGGCAGGGATTCGATCCCGCGACCTCGTGCTTAGCAGCGCAACAACGAAGCCACTAAGCAACCGCGGTGGGTAAGCGGGCTTTCCACGTGTTCCAAAGGGATGCAACAGTAGCAAGCTAGTAAATGACGGGGCTAAATTTAAACCACACGTTTGTTGTCAGCTTACACCTCGAATGTGACCTTACTTTTAATACGCGCCCGCGCACTGACACTGGACGTGTCCTCCTTGGCCACGTTTTAAGGACATGAACGAAAACCGTTCGAAAGTCAGCAGTGTCACTCCAGGCAAGAAAAGGTAGAACTGTTGGAATTTACCTTCCATGAAACTGAAAGCAAAATGGTGCCACTGTTTGCCCCTATTTATTTTCAGGGCAGCAAAGAAGGAAAACACAGACCATAGCATACATCAATAATATGTCGAGCTGGACGAGATCGTAGGAGATCATGCTGTCCAGCTCCGCCCTGGAAGAACAGCTCCGACAGCTCCGACTGAGGCGGTCCTGGAAGTATATGGAGCCCGCGAAGAGGGAGCCACCCCATCAGACGCTTAACGCGTTTCATTTCATAATAGACCAGTAAAGTTGTTTCTCTCTCTCTCTCTCTCTTTAGGAACGGATGACGAAAAGCAACGCTAAATGACAAGCATACATGAACAGCAACGCATCACCTGCCGTCGCTGTGCTGTTGTATTCAGGTTGTCAATAATTCATTTTTTTCCGGCTGCTAGGCATAGTAGTAGACCACTGATTCGTAATAGCTCGCAGATGATTATGAGGTAGAAGGAAGTTGTGCGGACGCCCGCAGATAACCAGATAACCATTGCATGATGTAATATCACAATTTCATCGCAATGACTCACTACAGAAAAACAAGATGACTTTCAGTTTCTTCTTACTGTACGATTGGCGCTTCCGCTGCAGTGCTGCTATAAATGAACGTCAGTTGTTCTCACAGCCATTATATCGTTCACTTATTTTTGGGCTTCGTGTTTTCATTTTGTTTTACCGGTACCGTCCACCGTGTTCTCTTTTCCGGTCATGCTGACATGACAGATCTTATAGCTTACCTCGTCGCGGCATTGAAGGCTTCAAGAAGACTGATACATAGCGATTTACCTATCCTTGCAATAAATGTGCAAGCATACATGGTAAACAAAACTCGCGACGGAGTAAACGGACTGCAGAACGCACAGACTGTAGAATGCACTGACCTTAGAATGCAACCAAGAAGCGTAACGGACCGCACTTGCCATGGCGGGAGAAAAGGAGGAGGACGTTAATCGGAAATGCCTCTGGTTGGTTACCCTACGTAGGGGGAATAGAAAGATGTGATAGACAGAGGAGGATGAGGAGGAGGAGACGAGGAAAACGTGGAGAGTCCAAAGGCGTTCACACAGGCCAGTCGCCCTCATGAAAGAAAAACAAAAGTGCCTTCACAGCCTTGCGGGTCGACGGCCGATGTAGATGGTCTTCGAGCAGCACTTGCACGGACAACGGCCGATCGTCTAGTCGTCAATCGCAATGCAATAGATGGCGTTCGTCTTTTCAACTAAAATCGATGACAGCGGCACAATAGATGTTCGATGTTCCCTCCACTGCCGCAGACGCCGCAGGCAGCACTGTCGCTCATTCCAAGCAGTGCAGTGTAATTCTTCGTGAAAGCCACTCCCAAACCCAGCCAAGCAATTGCCTCGCGTTGGTGAAGTGGCGCGTTCACTATAGACGCTGTAGAAATTTTCTAGCTAGGTGGCAGAAACCCAAACTCTGAATCCTGTCAGCTGCCAGAAACACTTGCTCACAGCTTTCTTTTTCTTTTCTTTTCGTTTGACCTGCGTACGCGTGAGAACGACACGACCTGATCTCTTCGATCACACGTCGACAGCTGGCCTCGTGTCTGACGTCTTAGCATGGGGTTCTCGGCCTGACGCAAAGAGGCAGCCGTGATTATAATGGCCGCTCCATTCTAGAAACCACCTGCCTATAGAGCCGTGGCTCTATAGATATGCCGTAACATTGTGGGCTTTCATTTACGCATCTTTCTCTCCTCATCTTGATCGTCGCTGTATTTTTGTACGTAAATCCCTTGTTATTCCTGAGGCAGAAATAAATGAGGTAGTTTTCACAAGCTTGGCGGTGACGGCTAACACCATTTTACTTGATCATTATTACGAGACGTAAAAAATGAAGCAAAATATAAATAATTGCAGCAGATACTACGTAGTCCGTAGACGTCGGAGGTGCACGCGCTTGTTTCGGATGCACGAACAGGGCGCTACCAATTACACATGCACGAACGAGACACTCGCAATTTCACATGGCGCTGCCCAGCCGTTATTCTTCACTTAAGCCTGCGTCTTCAAATAAGCGTTGAAGTATAGATTTCATTTGCTTTGTGATCAAGGACTTTTGATAGCCAGGGGACTAAGACCTTGGCAAGCGAAGGGTACACGAGGCAAATAAGCGAAGATATACGGGGGGCCGTCGAGGGGGTTTATCTCCTTGTTGTCGTGGCCGCACGAATATGTTGGTAAGAACACACACGTAATTTCTCTCTGTCCCTTATTAGGGCTATCAGTTAGCCAATAACGGTCATGGTTTGGAACACGACAGGGCCACTAATCCATCTGTGTATACGCTAGAATATTCGCTCTGCGTCTGCTTAGCAACGCAGCTACATACCGTGGCCGGTATTCAATCCCGCGACCTCGGGCCGAGAAGCGAAACGCCAGAGCCATTCGAGCCACAGCGGTACTACTGGTATACCTTGCGGCAAACCGTTCTTCTTTTGCCAAAATGAAGAACATCGTGCGAGTTCCGTGGAGCGCACCTTCTAGAAGGTCATTGTCGTTTTCTTTCTTTCTTTTTTGGCGAAGCGAACGTCTTCGCGAGTGTTATACACGGCGGAAAGAAAGCGGCGCTGAACTGTATACCTGCCTCGCCCGGTGACCCCCCCAACCCGTGCCAAGGTCAGACGTTCGATTCCGTCTCGGTCGATCCTATTTCGAGAAAGCCGAGGGGAGGGCGGAGGGACACGGTGAGCGAGTTGGCGCGCAGCTGCACAGACCGTGCTGCGTTCCAAATGGCCGCTCTGCTTGACTGCTGTGTCTTTACCCTCGCTATAGACCACACTGCAGGAACGCCTTTGTCGAAGAAATTTCGTTCGGATGACTTTCCGTTGCCGTCTATTGTTCTTTTGCTATAAGAAGTTTAAAGTGGCCCATGCGACCTCCCGGCGGCGCTTCAATCCTGGGACGATAACGCCCGTCATTTCCCTGAGCGCATTCTTTTCTGTGGCAACGGGTCGTAGTTCGCAGGCGCCGGCACTTTTTCGGCGTTCTACTTCTCTGCTTTCTCTCATCGATACCCAATTTAAGCGCATATTTTTGCACTGCTGAATAGCAGCGCCAACTTTCGCTGGCACTCCCCGTTTCGCAGGATCCCAAGTCGAAATGATTGGGTGCAGGAGAATAAAAAAATATTGTCAGTTACACCACAAGCTCGGAGCAATGGCAGTGATAGATAAAATGGTATTGTTACTTCAAACTGTGCCCTGGCGCAACTACCGAAAGCACATTAGGTGTGAGAATTGAGCTTTCTGATTTCTGGCAAGTACTGTTCCCCGAACGAGAGAAAGAGAGACGGAGAGAGAGAGAGAGAGCTATTTTTTTTATCTTTACAACTCCCGCACGAGCATGTTTGTTTTTGTTCGATGTCTTAATTTATCTAGTGGGAACCATACATTCTGTACGGCAGGAACTGTACCATTAAGTTTCTAGGCCCAACGCCTTTTACAGTTCCTACAAGTGTAGAAAGAACTGTAGATGCATGCATAGCTTTATTTTCTTTTTTTTTTTTTGTAGCCACGTTCTTACTTTGTGCGAGGCCGTTCTACCATCACTGGCGACAAAAATGAAAAAAAAAATAAGGTACGTAAAGTATATCTCAAATTCCATAAGGTGGCACTGAAATCGAGGATGAAATCTTGATGGAGGTTTTATATTGACGTCATTGTGACCGCCATCTTGGGGTATACACTAGCACCTTGAGGAGTTGCGTAACCAAGAAAGGTGGCAGCGCGACAAGCGCGTCTTGTGACGCGAGTGCAAATCGACAACGGCGATAATCAGGCGAAAAAGGGTCTCATTCAAAGGGGCGAACTAATGTACGCGTTCTAATACGGTTCACTGACGTCAGTATAGCCGCCATGTTCGGATGACAAGGGGCGTCGGTGAGTTCACTTGGGAACTATCTTGTACGAAACACAACGCGCGACCTTAAACCTAAAATAAGCGTAAAATAAACAAATTGGTAGGTGTACCCGAGTAGAGACTTTAGTGAGATAAGGGGTCAATGACGGAAAGGATACCACACGTGGTTGTTGGCACGCGGTCCTCTTTAATTTCTTGTCTACTTTTCGCGCGGAGGTTTCAAGATGATGTCCCATATATCTGTCTACAGCTGCAGTTGCACAAAAGGTGTCGTTTTTGTTCTTCTCAATGCACTTGGGAGAAGCGCAATTCGTCCACGTGTGCTCACGCGAAATGCGGCGTGGAACGCTCGAGACAGCCAGCTAGCTCCGGTGTCAAGCGGAGTGCGTCGGGCGGTCGCTGCTGGCGTTGAAACAAAGCGCCGGGGTGCATGCTCGACCACTCTGTGGAACCTGTGGAACTAGAGCTACTAAGTGGAACTGCTAAGCATCCAGAACACTCATAGTAGAGTACTACTAAGGTAGAGAGAAAGCATGCCTAGAAAGACGTCAAGGTTAACCAGAGGTAGTTCTGGCTGGCTACCCTGCACGGGGGGCGGGGGGAGAAGAATAGGGGCGATAAAAAGAAAAGGAGATAGGAAGGGAGAGAGCGAGCGAGAGAGAGAGAGAGAGAGAGAGAGAGAGAGAGAGAGAGAGAGAGAAGCACAAACAAACCACGTGCACAATAGAGTGCTAGGGAACGGCATTCTTGAAGTCTATCGTGAAGGCCCGTAGACCGCAGGAATCTTAGTAACGCGTTTAAGGCCTTCTACTCGGATGTTCTTTGGGAGCACTGGCCTATATAGTGCTTTTAGTTCAGATTGTCCAACTGGTCCAGCACTCCGCACATTACATGCCTCTCGGCGCTATAGCTGCGTCATGACACGGATGATGTTTGAGAGCGTCTCTTCGCAGCTGTTGGGTCTCACGCGGGGCCGCTGGCCATTCAAATAGGAAGGCACTAAAGTTACTAACTGGAGCCTGCATGGACCTAATGTATTTGAGCATTGGCTTCTTGGTAGGCTTCTTCTTCTTCGCTTGAGCTTCTTGTCGCAGTTACTGTATATATTATCTTCATAGCGTTCCGCAGAAGTTTTACTTAGCCGAACGCCTTGATCTCGTCCACACTGATTCGATCAACGAAGTGGAACATAGGCCCTTATTCCATATAAGCGTATGTGAAAAATTGAGTGGCTACTTAGCGATAACTGCGAGAGATAAACGTTAGCATCACGTGGTGCCTCTCTGAGGTCCCGGATCCATGATTCGTAGCTATTGTCACGTAGAATATATATATATATATATATATATATATATATATATATATATATATATATATATATATATATATATATATATATATATATATATATGTGTGTGTGTGTGTGTATTCTATGTGACCGGCTTCCCACACTTTACATGCGCGTTTTTTTTTTTTCATTTTGACATTCCTACTGCTAGCTCACTGATGACACTAAGACTGCAAAGACGAGAGAAAGTGTAGACGTTGCTTTGCGCAGGCGACTATATGTACGCTTGATATCAGCGGTTTCGTTCTGCCGCAACAGGCCACTGGCGCCCTGCACACAACAGTGATCGCGTCTGTACACTCAAGTGGAAAAGCTTACGGGCCGTGGCATAGGAGATAAAAAAAATCTGAATATTTTCGTAATGCAACTTTGTATCCTTTTTTTTTTTGCACCCTGCGCTATAGTATAGTCCAACAACATAGAGTTGTGCGGCTTTGCTGGATGTATGGTCGCTAACTTGCTCGGCAATTCAAACGTTTTCCTCAGATTGCGCGGTCGGTAAACTTTTACGATTGACTGTGCTTGGAGATGTTGCTTTTTTTGCACGTGCTAATGCATGCCCTGGCCGTGCAATCGAGGGATAAATTTCGTCAGGTTCGCAAGGGATCAGTCGACAGTGACTACCGAATATCAAGATATGGCGTCAATGGCCTTTTCATGGCTGTAGATATGGCGCAGGAGCTGCGGGCGAACGACATATCGAACGCAGTTTCCGGATTGGCATGTCTATACGTGACCGATGGTTGCGGGAAACAAAACGTCCGACACCGTCGGCGGGTCGGCGGTCACTATACACATCCCCCCCCCCCCCCCTGTCGCCCAAAAGACACATCGCAATCTGTTACTTCGCTCGTATAGGACGCCCACCACGAGAACTTTATGACAGCTCGATGCGAAACGTGTCTTTCCGCTGACGGCCAAGTGTCGCGATTGTCTCCACATCTCTTTCCTTTTTTTTAATCATAATTATTTCTTTTCCGTGATGCTGCATGTTCTGCAATCTCTCTATCTCTCTCTCTGTCTCCTTGATCTTTTTTTTTTGTTAGTCGGCTGGCAGTCGAATTGTGCGATGCGCGCGTTACACCGCCTACTTGTCACCCTTGGTGTTTCGACAGCGCGTCCTCGAGAGACAGAAAGAAAGAATGGTTTGCGACGCTATTCGGACGGGCGAGTGTCACGCTTGTCGCCCGATTGAACTTCGCCGGCACTCTAGAGTGACGTGTCCGACCTGTGTGAAAGCAATACGCGAGGTCAAACACGTGTCGGTGGCTCCGAAGGGAGTGAGCTTGCAGATGACGCTTTTTATTTTATTTTTTTTAACGTAACTTCAACCTCTTCTCGTCCCTTTATATACAGCTTTCTGCTTTTACTACATGCCCCGGCGTTTAGAGGAAGACAGACGTCGGGCGTATTTCAATAATGAAATCAGATGTGGGAATCTCACGCTCTCGTTTCGTGTTTCCCGTTTCTCTTCTCCCGTGATTCGGTGATTGTGTCCTTTTACGTGTGAAGTGACGTTGCTTATCGCGGTTTGTGATTTGGCCGCTTTACTCGCCGCGCCTACGGACAACTCTCTGTGGCAATAACTGGAACGCCAAGGAGGCAAAGCGCGCACAAGAGTGCGCCAGGAAGCAGTCCCGTATTTTCATCCACGCTAATTTATAAGCTGGGGAAGATGAAACAAAAGAAACCTAATTACAGCAGTGAAATAGGACCGAACACACGACTGAGTGTCGAATGTGACTTATTTTTCGGCTTTTACTCTTCCGGCTTCCAGGAAAATGCGAAACTGTCGCACGTGGAAGCTACGCTGATCCAGTATCTGTTTCCAGAAACCGGCAGAAACATGGGAAGAACTGTCACTCAGCCCGACTGCTAGGCGCACTGACACGTGTGCAAAAGCAGTGTCTCCGTAGCTTTCCCTCCACCGCAACGGAAACTTGTCCGCTGAGTACAGTACTAGATGTGTTAAGAAATCAACACTATAAAAAGCTACGAGAGAGAGAGATAGAGAGAGAGAGATTATGACGCACACACGGAAGCGATCGTTGTCGCCATTTGCTCTTCTCTAGTGCCTACCTGTACGCGAGTACTTATCCCTCTATGCGTGCATGTGCTGCGTGATTCGGTCACTCCATCGCGACGACATGTCAGACGTGCGAGCGTGATCCTACGCACGGAGTACGAGTTAATTTATAAGGCGTGGCACCAGTCTGCAATGATCTCCTGCTTGCAATTCAGCCATGCTCTCGCGTCTAGTCGTCGGCGTCCTTTGTCTCACGTTGCACTGCTCGATTTGGCGTGGCACGTACCGGTTGCGGGCCTGCGGGATTGGCCACTAATGGGCCGCCGTGCCAGGTGTGTAGCGCATACCCTGTGGTCTAGGAATGCTCCAGCCCAAATACAAGAACACCAAAGAAGCCCCTATATATCATGCAGAGTTCCTACAAGAGTTGTGGTGTGCCGTACCTATGAACAGATCTTATGTGCTCAAGTTTTGCATCGTGATGTGTTGTTTAATTATGCCGCACAGGGGTATCCGTACTGCCACTAATTTGTCGGTCAACATTCAGAGCGGCGCTAGCCGCCTGTTCGCCGAGAAGCGCAATTACATCTTGGAAGACGTGATAATCTGTACTATTTAGATGTAAGCAGTCTATTTGTCGAAAAGCGTACTTACATCACGGGAGACGCGGTAATCTGTGCTTTGCATAAGCCGTCTATGCGTCGAGAAGCATGCTTACGTCACCCTCTCCCTCACTCACTCACCCGTGACGAGATTCGGTTGGTTAGGCAGTGACAATTCCGCTTTAAATGCATTTGTAGCGGGCTGACCAATTGGCTGAGTGATTCTTCAGCCATCCTTTTTATGCGTCGAAAGGCTGCTGCTTCTGTTGGTATTTTGTCGTTATGAATACAAATCGACCTGAAGGAAAAGAAAAGAAGAAAAAAAGATGCTCAAGTGATTGCTTTCGACCATCAATAACCCGAGTGTATCGTTCTTTTAGTTTTTTATAGTTAGCCGAAAGAACAATGCGGAAGGCTGCATTTATCGCATCTGCACCTCAGCGAGACTCGTTTAGATTATTCAGAGGAGGAAAAAACGCTACAACTGCGTGACTAATGTTTACGAATAGATCATCATCAGAGGCCAATCGCACTGCGTTAGCTTTCTGGGACGAACAGATCACGTGCTTCCACTTTGCATGTTGACGCACAGCGGCGATATGCAAATGCAAACCTATAATGTCACGGGAAATGCCACAGCGAAATTTTGCCGAGCCGACGTTGGAACAAAGCACCATTGTCGGTCATCAATCCCTAGAGAACCGACACGTGATGAGAGGGCGTTTACGACGGCGTTCGCGCTGTGGTATGACGTCAACAGCATAAAACTTTGACGTCGAATAACATAAGTTTGCAGGGACAACATGGCCACAATTAGTACATGACCGGGGTAGTTGGAGAAGTATGGGAGAGGCCTTTGGCCCTGCAGTGGGCGTAACCAGGCTGATATGATGATGATGATGATGATGATGATGATGATGATGATGATTGCCGCGCCGACATGCAGAAGCTATACCACGACGCGCAAGTGCACGACGCCCACATTTCAAAAATTAACAGATTTGTAGCAAAAAGTAAAATCTGGGCTTTGGCGTGCCAGAAAAACCACGATCTCATTTTGAAGCAGGCTGTAGTTAGTGGGCGAGGGTTTGCGGATTAGTTTTCAACGTCCGATCTTTCGCTAACGTGCACCCGATGCCACGACACACGAACGTGTTTGCATTCCGCCCGAATCGGAATACAGCCGCCGCGGGCGGGATTCGAACCCGCGTCCTCGAGGTCAGCACCACGACACCACAGCCAGTGGGCTAAGGCCGGCGGGTGTTTTATAATTAACTGAGCGCGCGTGCAGGCATGTCTGCATATTTGAAGCGCAAACACTGTGACAATACTGCGGAAACGTATGGCGTCAACGACAATCTGACGCTAACCGTTAGCAGCGTATATGGTTTCTCGCAAGAATTAGTAAAGGACGCCCTTGCGCTGCCCGCTTTCAGACACCTTTAGGAAGGGACACGTATATAGGCAACTCGTAGATTTGTCTACTTTTCGTGCTTGTATCTTCAGACCTCCTTATGGCGTTTTTTTTTATTACGCTTGATCGTTTTCAATTCACGAGAAATTGTATATTCCTAAACACGTGATTGCCAACATAAGTTTCTGCGCGCATGCATCGTCGCTGCAAATTGTTGCATTTAAACGCGCCACTTAGCGGAAAGCGATCAATGAGCGACGTTGCAAAGCCCTTGGAAGCCCAGATGGATACAGCTTATTCTAATGCACGTACTAGCCATTATTCCCGCGCTGCCTGAACAGCCGTACTTAGCTTCCCTGTACAGACACCAGCGTCCTATGTTTGTTCTGGCTAGTAATGTTTTTCTCGTCGAAAACTTTTTCTGCCGCCTTTCACAATGCTAGCGAGGACTGCGCGGGGACAACACATAACGAAAGCATGCACTATGCTCCTCGTTTTAGGGCGCTCGGCGCTGACGCATTTGTTGCGCTGCCATATAAATACCGACGCCGTTCTAAAAGGACACGCTTTACGTAAATGCGTGCTCGAAAAGAAAGAACACGTCAATGTCGTGCTTACACCTTACATGCAATACCGCCCGCATAAAGGAAGTCACGCCGGGTCCTTGCGTATAACGACATTGACGTCTTCGTTTTCGTGAGTCATCGTACACAGTCGATACTTGTTTGGAAAGCCAAACAGCGTGACACCATCGCCTTATATTTCTTTCTTTCTTTCCTTCTTTCTTTCTTCCTTTCTTTCTTTCTTTCTTTCTTTCTTTCTTTATTTATTTATTTCTTTCGTGGACATAATTCGCAGGAAGTCTACGTCATGTAATCGTCGTGTAGAACGTCGCATCTCAAAGCGCGCAGCTGCTCGTAACTGCGCCAGACGCGGAAACTCTCGTGCCACCTTTTATCCTTGTGTTTGTTTGTTAGTTAATTCGGCTTTAACGGCGCAAAAGCGACTAAGGCCCCGCTGCGCCAACGGCATAGGAATATTATATTGCTCGTGTTCGAGTCTCGTTGAAAACATTTTGAGGACTCTTACCCGCGATTCAGAAATGCATCTTAACTTGAAGCCCATGCTCGACTTGATTTTAATCACGCCTGTCGCGAACGCGCTGAAAGAAAAGCAATCAGCATCTTTGGTGCGTTCGCAACAGGCGTCATTTATATCACGTCAAGCATGGGCTTCAAGTCAAGATGCATTTCTGAATACGGCGGTTAAGCTTCGCCTTTAAGGGCGGAACGCGACAGCGTTCAAACACAATTTACTGATTTTAATGTTTCCCGGCAACTGCAGGTTATGTAACCGCAACGTTTATCGGGAAATGCTGGCTGCGAACGCTATGCACGAAGGCGAGCTTCCTTGTAGAAACGCGGCCTCTTGCATGAATCGATCTCCTGTTTTTTGTTTCGCACTTCTAATATTTTAGTCTGAGAAGAGCTAACATAAAGGACATACACTGTCGATGTTTCTTCTCATTACATTTGTTTGTGGGCTGCCCTACTCAAAATTCCGAGGAATAACTTTGTAAATGATGAAAGACAAGGTGTGAGCAACTTTGGTTGTAGAAAATTGATTGGGTATGCGTGGTTCGCGGTGTTTGTTTAATATGAACTGGCTTCCGGGATTTTTCGCTCGCGGCCTACGCCGCCGACACCGGCTTTTCTACGATACGAGCGCATTGACGCTGTCGCGTTAAATACGCCGCGATCGGGAGCTTTATAAACGAAGCCGCTTTAGATGTTCCCTCTGGTGCCGGATGTAGGAAAGTATACCTGCATACAAATCAAGACCGCTCAACATAAGCGTCTTGCGTTGAATGCATGTGCTAAAGCCGCCGTTTTTGCTTCGTCATTTAATAAGATAGGTCCATTTGATTCGCCTGCACGTTTTGAAGTAGGTCACGAAGTGCAGGCTGAGTCGAATGGACCCGAAAAAAACAACAGATGCTTGTATTTTAAAGATCAGGGGAGGTATTCTGCAGGAATCCACCTAGTGGACTGTCGATTTCGGCCGCTGCTGATTGGCTGGGGCCGCTCATCTCCTCCTCCCTCGTACAGCTGCATCCAATCAGCAGCGGCCAAAATGGACAGTCCACTAGGTGGACTCCTGCAGAATACCCCCCCTGCTGCTGTGCACTCCCATACATACTTCTATATGTAAAACATATGATACTGTACAGTTATTTATTTATTTATTAGCCAAGTGTGGGCGCTGTAGCATATGTGGAACACGTACACAAAGAAAAATAATAAATTGTCGCAATTATGCACCCGTTAAATACCAACGCATCAAACGAATTACGTGGATGCAAAGCACTAGACAAGTGGGCAAATGACTAAATAACGAATATAACATACACATATAGCATGATGTACATATTCTACAGCATCCTTTACACTTCAGATATGTATGCTATGTATAACATCCACTTTTCGAGATGTCTTATATTTTAAATTTTTTTTATTACCTGTGCCAGATAGCCCAATGATAATGCTTGTTCTGTGTTACTTCAATAGGCGGTCAATACTTTCAGAATAAATCGAAAACTACATTTCAGCAGTGACTAATCAACGTTCTAACCTGTTACTTTCGAGCACGTGTTGCAATTGATGAATCGAAGTCTTAGTTAACAAGGCACGTTCCATTAGAACGAATTTTAAAACTACAGCACCATTTTCTAGATTGCATGCCATTTTGCGATTCTTTAAGCTTTTAAGACTTGGCAAAGTTGAACTGAAACAACAATGCATTTCTTGGCACTATTTGAGAACGCGTATCATGGAACTGGTTTTACGCAGCAGACGCGTTCCTGGTGGATATTTTTCCCTTCCAAACTCACCGACTCCAAATCGTAAATTTAAGCACGAGTCCTAGCGTGTAACGCGTCAATTGTCCTATTGTCAATTACACATAAATTGACGGGCTTCAAAGGCCCGGAAGCAATTTCTTGGCCCCGAGTGACGCCGAAGCGGGTGGCTCCGGACTAACTTCGACTACCCGGTATTCTTAACGTGCACCGAAAAATCACGAGAATGTTTGTTTTTCTCGCCTAGTAGATGCAGTGAACGATAGTTTCAGGCTGCTCGTAGCTCTTCTAATTCGGTGTCTGATAACCCGCAGCTCTAGCAAGTGTATTGCGCTTCGATGCCAACCATATGGACACTGCAGGCGAATTTTCGACGTCGGCGTCGCCGTGATGTTTCGTATCGTATTCGTACGCTACGTGTTCATCTGTGGGCCGCACATACGATTTATATGCTATCCTATTCAACCGCCAAACTTTAGCTCGAAGCAGATTCTTGACTGAATTGTTCGTTGCAGCGTGCGAGAGTTGCAGCGTCATGAAACACTTCATTGGCAGCGTACGCTTTTTCATTTGAAATCTACCGAGACTGCGAAAGAAGTGCAAAATGCTTTCGGGTTTCTCACAATGCGAAAGCGATGCAATTTCACCGGCGGTGCCTTTTAAGCAGCGGTGCCTGGCAGGTGCCGGCCTCGCACGGCGTGCGAAAGCTTTGAAGTGCGCCACGTCTTTTGACTCGCCCTTGTATATGTCGCACCCGCGTGTAGTTAGAACACTGTCTGCAGGGTTCGAGTGCAACGTTAAACCTTGCAATCGCTGCGAGTTCTTCAACCTTCGGGCGGTACTGCAAATTACTTTTCTTTTTTATGAAATTCCAAACTTTTACCTTGTTTTAACCGACGGGAAGAAGCGCTATACTGCGCCACTTGCGAGTAAGTGTTTCTTTGACAAACGACTACTCATTCCTAACTGGAATGGCTGACGGTCCCAACTGTAACAGATGCGGTGTCGAAGAAACGAGCAGACGTATCCTGTGTGACTGCCCTGTATACGAAGACGAGAAGAGTGCCCTTCGTACAGCTTTGGAGCATTTAGACGACCCTCTTTTCACAGAGAAGAAGATCTTGGGCCCATGCCCCCGGTGGTCTGCTATGTGCAGCCACAAAGGCACTGGTGCGTTTCTTGAAGTGCACCAGCCTGTATGACCGCCTGTGACTGACTCAGTGGCTGACCAAATCCTGGCCGTCCAGCGCGCCCGCGATCGGGCCGGCAGACGAGATCTGTCAGTCCCGTCGTGGGATTAGCCGGGTGCGCGTTTTATCGCGCTTTGCTGGACCAAATAAAAGTTTACTCACTCACTCACTCACTCACTCACTCACTCACTCACTCACTCACTCACTCACTCACTCACTCACTCACTCACTCACTCACTCACTCACTCACTCACTCACTCACTCACTCACTCACTCACTCACTCACTCACTCACTCACTCACTCACTCACTCACTCACTCACTCACTCACTCACTCACTCACTCACTCACTCACTAAGTGGTACACGATTGTGTATGTAACAGTGGAGACTGTGACCTCCTTTCTTCCTTCTCCTCAATCAATCCCTTTTCCATCCCCTTTCCCGCTGCCCCAGTGTTGGGTAGCCTACCGAGCTCAGCCTCATTAACCTCCCTCCCTTTCCCTTACGACCTTTCGCTCTCTCTGTTATGACATTGACTACCTGTGTTGATCAGGTTCTTCGCTTATATATATATATATATATATATATATATATATATATATATATATATATATATATATATATATATTTCCGTTTACCAAATAAAACCACGAGTTGTAAGTCAGCGTCAGTGTCGTCTTCCTGTGTAGTCCTGTTTGTACTGCTTGCTCGGAAGGTTCTTCATCGGGCACCCCACAATTATTCGTCCTGGTACTGCAACTTTCACATTTTCCGTATTTTGTGGGAAGTTCTGCAGCCAATATTAGCTCCAATGCTGTCCACAAATAAAATAAGAATAGAATACTCTAGCTGGGCTAAAATTTGATTTGAGGAAAAGAATTTTTCTTGATATTGGATTCCGTTCTGATCTGCTTCGCACGGGCAGGCGGATGCCGGAAACAACGCGGGCGGGACCGCTTTGCTCGGTCCACCGAGGAAGTGCGAAGCGAAATATCACTGGAATGAAGTTAAAGATTAATTAAATCCTGGGGTATTGCCTACGGGCCAAAACTAAGATACGATCAAGAGGCACGCCGTACTGTGGGGCTATTAATAACTTTGACTCCGTGGGGGTTCTTTACGTTTAACTATGTTTAAGCCTTCCTGATCCGAAATGTAGTGAAAGGTTTAGGCCACGTGGATCTCAATGATAACTGAAATGAAAAAAGAAGATATCACTGTAGTTTTTTTTGGCAATCAATCGAAGGTTTTTCTCATGAATTGTACCAAGAACTGAAAGTGTAGTAAGCGGCATGTCGTAGTTCTTCATACTTGTCAATTCACGTTCATAATGACGGGAAATGTGGCCGCAGATTATTTAAAGACCATTTTTCATGCCACCCACGAGGCGAGGAGAATATGTCTTGGGCAGCAGGCTGCAAAGGTAAAGCACCCTAGGCCTATCCCCAGCGTGCTGCATGCGACGCATGGACGTTTGGGAAGTTTCTCGGAGAGCCGTATTTATCTGCGGTACGTAGCCGACAAATTATGTAATTAACATTGTTTACGCATTCATTTCTATTGTTTCTTTTTTTGTTCTTGATGTCGGACTGTCCCTGCGAAAGAACCCCACTGAAACGTTCCGCATGCCATTCTAATTTGCGTTCCAAGTTGCGTTCCGCATGCTTTGCGTATAGTTCTACGGAATCTATATAGATTTCACATAACCGTCTTGTAATTCCAATAAGCATCGCACAGGAAACACACATGATAATTAGAGTGGATATTGAACGTTTCGGTAGGGACTGATTCCTAGACAAATCGTTGGACCACGATGGGTTTATAACCAGTGAGACGTTACCCCCAAGAGTGGGCGGACGGGCCCTGTTCATACCGATTTGAAAGGTATATGCAGCAATTATGTTTTCCTCCAACGTTGCAGACGATCCATTCGGAGTGCCCACTTGAATGCGGATGAAGCCGATCTGATTACGGCCAGCCAGATAGCGTTCTCCAAAAACACACACACACAATCACTAAGCGAGGCTCAGACGGTGAGTGCCCGAGTTCGTGACGGATGACCGAGACTAGATGAGGAGACACGTAAGTGGGCTATGCGAGCAAGTTGTATGCTTGGCGTGTCACGCCGCATCCTCCTCCCCCATACCCCCCGCTCGTATTGCGTTGCTGCAGGACGGTAATCGCGAGACCGGTGTCGCTGGCAAGGGATACGTGGACTCCATCTTGTGGGCTCGCTTCGCGATGCCGTCGCATCGCTAAGCGAAGAGCGAAGCATTTAGATGAATGACGAAGCTCATGCATGGTGAGCGGGCGTATGTCTGTTTCGAGCCAGCGCTTTGGTGGAACACGTATAGGATTATGTCTGGCCCATCGGCTAAGTCGTGCCGAGTGCGCCTGCATTCTCGTCAGGTATTTTTGGTAAGAAGGGTCAGGGCGAGTCGCTAGCCATCCGTAATAATTAGTTGTTGCGCAAAAGCTGAAAGACGAAGGACTGGGGATTCGACTACCACAGGCGTAAACTTTCGACTGAATTTGATTTCCCCCCCAAAAAAGTTTTGTATTATGTATACGTGGGCGATGTATGACGTGCGTGAGGAGGCATGCATCGGATATCCTGTATCGCACATTGCACTGAGTGACCTCTGGCTGGCACGATATGACAGGGAGCTGGTGGAAAGATTGGATAAAACCGAGCACGGAAAACTTTCTTATATATCGATGACTTCTTGGTGATCTCTCCAAGCGGAGGCTTGGAAAGCTCGCCCCGTGCATGAGCGCCATTTTTGCTCGAGAAGCGTCTACGGAGTGGCGAGGAGCGCATGTTGGCGCCGTTGCTACGCTCGAGCACTGTAGGCGGCGCCACGGTCGAGAAAGGAACGTGAGAGAGAGGAGAGACGAGGAGGAGTGAAGGCGGAGGAGGAGAGTGTCACTACTTTACGAAGTGTAAAGGCCTTTAAGCGTGTATCGCCTACTGCGTACCCTGGTGGTAGGAGATGAAACTAAAGCAAAAAGCATATTCAACTTTAGCAGTGTCAAGCAAATTTTTTTTAAATGTTGGAAATCTTGAAACAATTGACGCGGTGTTTTTCCTTTCATCTATTTTTTTTAAACTCCCGAAGACGGGTGCATTGTCACACGAAGCTGCGAGGCTGTGCCGAGTCAAAGGCGCTTGACGTGCCGTAGGTTCGAGTAAGCGTAGCGCACGTGCGCGGATGCCCAGATGTGTCCGTTCTTTTTTTTTGTCTCGGGACGGCGGAAGAATGAATTAGCATTAGTTCAACCGTGTCGAATCATACTGTGCAATGTATGTATACATTTTAACAAACATCTCCACTCTTGCCCCCTAGCCAGTAGTTACGATAAGCAACCCAAACCAGCTTTCACACGTAAAGATTTCGAATAGTTGTTGAAAGGTATTGAGAAATTTCGTGGCCACTAACGCCAGTGCACAGAATTCAACCTGTTCTGCATGAGTTCGATTGTCGTGAGCGTCAGCACTTTGTAGCGGTGCGAACACTTTCGCGGCCTTTACTTCTGAATGAGGTGCGGAGTTCTATGGCGAGAGCCGCTGTACGAAGCCCACCTCAGGCCTTTATGTAATCGACGCCCACCGACATATACACATACAGAGATACGCACAGATACACACATACAGAGACAAAAGGACATGCACGGCTGAATATGCCAAAGTGGCACAGCTCTCGACGTACATCGTGTTCGTCGCAAAGGTGCTGTGCAACCTGCTTCGTTTTCGCCAGTAATTTGCACATCCATATATGACGCAGTGACGCTCCGATGATGTTCTGTACTTGGATGTTGCGGGCACAGACATGTTTACACATTTAGCACCCTGTAACACACACACGCTACATGCATGCGAACGCGTCTTGGCAGCTCAGGGAAGATGGCGGCCGGACGCTGGGTTCCGAAGCATGAGCTCAGCCCATCCGGTTCGAGACTATCGTGTTCTGGTCTATAGGGGCTCACTAATGACGCTGCCAGCGCTGCAGCTCCAGTTTTTCGGTTCCGGTTTTGGCCGATGATTCCGAGAACCGTGATTCGTACGCGGCCAGGCTCAGTACTTCTCCGATGTTGCCGCACCGCTGGGGGGCGCTCTGCGCTGCGGACGACGTCCCGGTATCAACTCCCACATCTCTCTATCTCTGCTTCTCTTTTTTTTTTCACGCGGTACGCTCAGTGCTCTGTCAACCGGCAAGCTAGCTTTCTGGCGAGTGACTAAATCGAGCTCGCGACCCCGGTTCCCGGCACCCGGCGTGTTAATAGACACCACAAAGGACTTGCGCGCGCCATCGTTGGATTAACTGGTAGCGCAGCGACGGGCGGACCACGCGAGAGAACAGGAAATGAGGTATGTGCTTATAACGCTTCTCTAAGAAACGTGGTACAGACAACCGGGGAAGCAAAAAAAAAAAAACAAAAAAAATAAACGATGGAAGCGGGGGAGTTTAGGGAAGGTAACTAGCCGTCCCTTTATGAAAGCACGAAAAAAAGAAAGGAAATGTTCACTCTGGCCTCCGGCTGCTTTGTTGCCGGAAATGACGTTGTGCCTCTGCCGGGCGAAACTGTGGCCGGCGAAATTCTCGCAAACTTAATTACGGAGGAAGCGCGATTAGAGAATAGCGACCGAAGGGCAAGAGTAGTGCAAAAAAGAAAAAAAGAATGGCGGAATTTTTTGTCTTGCCTTGGAGGGACTGGGCTGCTTAAACTACACCTACGTTTCTTCGAGTTAAAGAAAGTGCGCTCTTGTTCTTCTTGTCTTACCTCTTCTTAATCTGGACCATTACAAGGGAGCGCAATTTCCTTTGAGCATTTCAGCCTTCAAAAGGCTGGTTGATCGGGCCGGAACGTTCTGTGGCTTTTCGTCCTGTTCCCTTTCGTGTACTGTCATGAGGATAAATAAACCTAATTCGTACCTCCAGAAAGAAGGCGCCTGACATGGCTCTCTCTTAGTTTGCTCGTTACAACCCCCTCCCCCCGTAAATTGCAGTTTAATATACTTCGGCTGACTGCCAAAAAATCTAATACCTAACTATGTTGCGCATGGCTTCAGTGGAAAACGTTTAAGGGTCGATCACAGAAACAGAAATGAAAAAAAGAAAGAAAGAAAAGATATAAATGTAACTGAAATAACGCAATCAACTAAACGGTTAGCAAGTTGCTGAACGAGGCCAGCGGAGACAGTTCGCTTCACTTCTTGCACGACTCAAAGCCGGAAACAAGTTACGGATCGTACCGGACGAAGGCGGACCGCGAATGCACCACATGTAAACGCTACCATATAAAGCCAACTGACAATGAAGACAACAATAGCATCGTGCAATTTTAGTGTAGTTTTCAATGAAACGTGGAAATTATAAGGAAAAGCGAAATGAAAGCAGACGATGTAAAAAATGTCGCACGGTATCCGTGATGCGCTAAACAAGATACGCCATACCTTACTGTCGCTATCGTGTACACGTGACTATAAGTCGAAGAGACCTGGGGAGGTACTCTGTAAGAGTCCTCCTAGTGGACTGTCCATTTCGGCCACTTGTCTCCTCCTCGCTCGTACAGCTGCATCCAATCAGCAGCGGCCGAAATGGACAGCCCACCAGGTGGACTCTTACAGAATCCGCCCCCCCCCGCCCCCTGCAGTATGCGCGGTACAGTACAAAAAGGATGGCGGGGGTTGGAGAGGGCGTTGAGGCATGTATAGCAGTCGAGAGCCAAGCACGCCTCGTGCAAGGCCATCCCGAGACAGAGACACGAGGCGAAGGCAAGAGCACGTGCAGCGGGGGATTTCCCCACTGCTTCTTTCTCGGCTCTGCCCGAGCCACACAGTCGCATGCGAGGCCGTCGCGATGCCGGCTGCGGTCGCCTCGCTTCTCGGTCCTGGCCTCCGGCTATTTCTGGACCCGCGGTGCGAGCGAGGCCCGTCGAGCGTTCCCGTAGCTGGCTTCTCCGCAGCGCCGGTTGACGGTCGCCTTTGCCTACAGTTCGGGACTTAACCGCCTCGGTATAATAGACCAGTGGTCATGGTGTTGCGATGCTGAGATCGAGGCTGCCGGTTCAATAACGGCCGATATATATATATATATATATATATATATATATATATATATATATATATATATATATATATATATATATATATATATATATATATATATAAACTTCTGTTAACTTCGTTATGCTTCGAGCACGTGCTCGCGTGCTCTCTATTACAATGTCCCAGTTCTGTACGCACAATGAACGGAGCTTGAAGCTAAACATTAAAAATAGAACAGTTGGACGCGCCTAACTATTTTATTTCGATGTCCGTGTTTGTATAAATTTGAGTTGAACATTTTGGCTTCATATATGAATTATGTGTTTGGTGCTTTTCTTTACTATACGTTTCGTACAGCATTGTGTTCAAACATGATACTTGACGTGTAAATCTTAGTGTACATCATATTTTTTTCTCGCTTTCTGCCACTAGCACTTCACATCTATCTTGATTGAGGTTTGCTTCTCTTGCGTTTGATCGTTATATTGATTCAGTCTAACGCGTTTTCCTTAATTTGCGTACTTCGCGCTTGAAAAAAATAAATTTTCTCGAAGATGCCCATATGCAATAGTTTACTCCGGACACTGAAATTCTAAGATCATAGTTTGGATTTCTGTACTAATGGTGCTGTGTCAGGAATGGAAAGACACCGCTATACGGCGATTAAAATTTTTTGCGCCAACCATTTATATACGCTGTATGCTGCATGTATGAGACGAAAATAAGCATTGATTGATTGACTATAGGATCATTTGCTAAGATTGTTCTATTCGCATAAGCGTTTAATTTTCACTGCCATTCTGTGTTTGCACGTTAACTAAGTAGCACTGTTTTGTTTGTGTCTTGAGAGGTATCTCATATTTTTTTGTAATGGTGTATTCCTTAGATTATAATTTTAAACAGAGCACGTTATATGCACATGCAGCATATATGTGTGTTAGATATGTACGGCAGGTTATATGTGAGCGTTACATGCACAACAATATAAACGTTATGCACAAGTGTCTATTCGCGCATCTGTGCAAAACACTAAACCTTGATGAGACGAGTAGTAGTTTTCCATGCATTCGTGCGCTAACGTCTAACTTCAATCAGATCAATAAAAACGTATTACATATCTAGTAGATTAAAAATGTAAACGTATTGCTAAGCACCGCACATCGTAATGCCTAAATTTGGGCATTTTTGTTTTTTTAAGGTAACAGGTTCTCTATACTTCAACTAATGGGGGCACCCGCGCATTCTTGGATACTTTGCTTATTTAACCTCTGTGAAAGAACATTTCCTTCGAAAAAGAAAGAAGGAAAGAAAAAGAAGGAAAGGCTAACCAGGTGACGCTTGCTCTGACATCTTGCACTGGGGAAGAAAGGAAATAAGGATTCGATCCGCGCGCATGCTCAGACGTGTTCGCTGCGCGATAAATAGCGGATTTTGTAGCTTAGTCGTCTTTAGGAAGAGCTGCATGGTGCTAGTGGCTTTCTGTGTGAACAACGGTCGAGACCGGGGACGGTAACTAACCGCAGCAAAGAGAGCTCGGAACTCGGCGAAGAATTCGCTATCCACTAAAACGACTTTTGAATCGCTAGAGGAGGCTAGAATTCATTTGGTTAAGGGCATAATTGACTAAACAGAAACACTGTCTGGGTTCCTTTTGTGCAATGTAATTTCAAATAGCATCACGTCTGTCCATGGTTGTCTGTGTTCCCGTCGGTCCCGCGGGGCTCGGCGCGAACGAACGCTAGCTCTTCCTTTTCGTCTCGTTTTTGCTGAAGGCCAAACGTCCGCATATAAATGTCGCTTAAGTATTGTGGTGTCTTTCGGGTCCAAATTAAAATAATAAATCGAGACATCGCAAAAAAAAGAACAACTTAACAAAAAAAGTCCAGTTGGCTGTCGCGTTGGCTTCTCCTCTCTTTTTGTCGTAAATAAACAAGCCAGCTTTACAGGTGAACGAGCACTGCGGTGAAGTAATGATTGCTGAAGGCCGTTCTGAACATTTGGCGCTAGTCGAACGTGCTATCCATATTTATGATTCGTCTAACCATAAGCCTGTGCTTATCTGTTTTGGTTGTTTTTATTTGTGACCGACCATCCTTAGCGATAAGCTCTTACAGTTACAGTACTCGACCAACACGCCAAACGGCCTGTCCTCCTGAATGAAGTAGGGACACTTTGTGTTGTTTCATTCATATTCAGCGTAGCATTCCGTACAGCAGTCGTTGTCCATCTTATTTGCCCTGATCGTTCTCAAACTTCCGAGTTCAGTGCATTTTAGTTCGTTTAGTTGATTAAAAAAAAAGAAAATGCTGTACTCCCCTTTCAGAAAGGTTTCGAGTTAGAATCCTCACGCCTCGAGTGTTGTTTGAATTGCTAGTTGTAGGGAAAAATCGACTCGCCGTCCCGACCCCGGGACAGTTGATGTCCTGCGACGCTGTTGAAACCACCATTACAAGTGATGAGGGGGCCATGTAATGCTTTATTGCTTTAGGATAGTGATAGTAAGAGCAAGACAGCAAGTAAGTTAGTAAGAATTACTTTAAGAGACAGAAAGAGAGCGCTTTGGATCAGAGAGCAAACGGGTATAGACGATATCCTAATAGACATTAGGAGAAAGAAAAATGGCGCTGGGCAGGCCATGTAATACGCAGACTAGATAGCCGTTGGACCGTTAGGGTGACAGAATGGGTACCAAGTGAAGGGAAGAGTAGTAGAGTACGGCAGAAGACTAGATGGTGCGACGAAATTAGGAAATTTGCGGGTGCTAGTTGGAATCGGTTGGCGCAGGAGAGGGGTTATTGGAGATCACAGGGAGTGGCCTTCGTCCTGCACTGGACATGACAAGGATGATGATGATGATGATGATGATGATGAGTAATAGTATTTTAGAGTAATGGTAGTAATGGAAGTAATGATATTTTTGACAGTACGCCGTCACTCGCAGTGGTTGCTGCAACAACAATGAAATCAGTTACTAGGCTGGCTCTTTTATATACGAAAGCCTAGGGTCCTCACTCCCCACGTCGCAAGCTGCCGTCGCCGTGGCAGCTTGCGCAACAGTAATCTTTAACGTGAAACGTATGCAGGTAGCGCTACGTGCTTCGCATTGTCATCAGGAGCGCCTGATCATCAATTATGCGGTTAGGATGATTGTTTTGTACGTTTTCTTTATTGAACCGTATGCTGTTCTGTATGCTGTATGCGTGATTCCAAAGAATGTATGCACTGTTCGTTTCACTTTGCTGACTGCTTGAAGCCTCTGGTTTACGTACGGTGGTACGAGCCACTGCTCATGGCCCTGCATTGCCGCCAGGATCGGCCCACATTTTTGCTGATGGACGCGGAGACAAAAGAAATCTCACCAACTAAACGCTAACGTCTTAGCTGTAAAAAAAAAATGCTGCAAAAGATAGCGGAAAGCGTGCTAATTATGTCCACTGTCTTTCAGACCAATGCAAGTGCGGACTGTTCCGAATGATTCCACTGCACGGAAGCTGTTATACAAGGGCACTAGTTCTTGAACATACGAGTAAGGCAGATGCATTTTGCGTAATAATTTTCAGTCATACAATAAGAATACCTCACTTTTAGGTGACTTACGAATCTGATTTAGGCCTAGTAATTCGGCCGATCCCGTCACGTTTGTGACCCATTAAATGAATGTGCCGGGCTCTGATACGACGCATATTTTAATGAACGCACCACTGCACATGCGTCTGACGATGTACTGTTGCTCTCGTGTTTTCGCTATTATCATCGTTATCAACGTGTATAAGATAACCGAGAGCAGTGGCCTCTCGGTTACAAACTATCCAACTCAACGGATGCTCAGTTGCGAACGGGGTTGCGTCCAAATGTTTCAGATAATCTGAATTAAGGTACGGACACACTGGCGTCAAAACGCGCGCGGCACGCCGCCGGCGGCGCGCCGCGTGCCGCGAAACCTGCCGCGGAAGCGGTTTGGTCTGCCGCGCAGAGGATGGGTCGAGCAGCCATTTTCGGCGGCTTGCCGCGTGCCGCGAACCAATGAGAAACGTCCGGGCTTTCTCCTAAGTGCCACCTCTTGGCTACTGCCGAAGTTAACTTCCAGCGGCGGCGGCGAACCACGATCGACGACCGAGCGCTCTGAGCCAGCCGCAACAAACAGCGCGCCGTCAGAACATCGTCGTCTGCATCTGCCATTGCAGGAATCAACGCGATCAGTGCGGTAGATGACGAGGGACGAGGAGCTGGTATCTGCTAACCGAGCAAGGAAAAAGCGCGCGACAACCGCGATATCGCGCCTATGCTCGCGCAGTTCGAGACAAGGCGAGATCAGCGCTGTCAAGTGACTCCGCGGAGGCCGCCGCGCGCACAACCGATGTGGCCTCTCTGCCGCGCGGCGTTCTTGCCACCGGCGGCGTGCCGCGCGCGTTTTGACGCCAGTGTGTCCGTACCTTTAGCCTCTAAACAATGGACTCCGCCGAAGCTTCATATGTCATCTGTGTTTACAATTGAGGAAACATTAGGTATTCGGTTCGATACTCCAAGGTCACCATCCTGAAGCGTTACCGAAACATTCGTTGTTGATTAGATTATATGATACTTCACTATTCGCGCGCCTTCAGTAAACACACATAAAAGGGCATAAATCCGAAGCGAGAAGGCGGTTTGCAGGAAGATTTAGACTCCAAGCGCTTAACAGTGGTACAACAGGGAATGACGGTCGAGCTAACGTTCAGACTAGATGACTTGCCTTCATCAGGGGACTCTTGACGAATACAATTGCTCTCGTCGAAACACTGGCTTCGGCGGCATTCCATGCTCTGTCCACCGTTGATTACATAAAGGGCATATCGTGGCAACTGTCGTAGTTGGCATAAGATACGGCAGAAGTGGGGATTGCCGCTGCGTCCGTGAGAATATTCGACACCATTTTCTCTCTGGAGTACTTAAGGCACTCGCCTGCCCCGCGACATTCATAGCGCGTTAGGAATTTCCAGGCGGTGCCGCATAATGCCACCATTAACGTATCCATTCGTGCAGCCTTAATTGCCCTCGCCACGAACGCGTTACCAAACGAGCGGTTTCTATGCAAATGAATCTCTTGCGCAAAAAAAAAAATTCAAGAATAACAATGAAACGAGGGATTCTCTAGCTCGCAATTTCATTCATGTTTCTCTTTTTTTTTTTCTCTAGTGGCCCTTAAGGCACTGTGATTAGAGATGTTGTTCAATGAATAATAAAACTAAAGAGAATAAAAAAACAAACCTGCCTTTCTATTTTAACAGCTGCAAACCGTTATACTCTCGAGAGAGTGAAACCCAGTTGATTAGTAAGAGGGGTCCACCCTTCGTTTGTATAATTGTAGATGTGTTCACTGGGTTTGCACAGCTTTCTTTTCTTTTGTTCTTAAATATGGCCGCGATTTTTAACGTTTTATAGGGCTTAATGGTTCTAGCTTCTAATGAAGCTGAAGAAAGTGTTTTCTCCCGTCTCCAAAGGTCTCGAAGTTGCCGAAGAAACGTGATTCTGGCCGCATATATTTGCTAGTTACGAATTCATGAGAACTCGGCCCGGCATCATATAGCGTTTTCATTTGTTGGTGAAGCGAAAGCCATAAGCTTTCTTTTTTTTTTTTTCGTCACTCTGGAAGGTCGGGAGAAAAAGCGCCGTTTGATGGAGATATCTGCGAGTTATGCTATACTATATTAAGTAAGTTGTAGTTTTTGTTGTAGATTTACGCTCGTTTATTCTTCCGTTCGTCAAAGATGTGATTGTCTTCCAGCTTGCGCAAATGACTGAAAACGTCCGGAGATTACGTGTCAGGGTGCTTTTTTTTTTTCTTCCTTCGTTAGCTTACTTTTTGTTCCCGGGTAGTCGCGGATTTCAATTAGCCATCGTCCACTCAGTCCCGAATTTAGAAAACGAAAAAAAAAAATATCACAATATAATTTCCCGCCACACAGCCTCATTTTTGTATGCGATTTTGATGGCTTGAACTTAGACTTTGATGACCAGTGGGCTTCCAGTTGCATTTTACGCTTTTGTTGGAACGAACAGCTTCGATTGTCAAAAAAAAAAAATGTTTCATGAGGGTGGAAAAAGATACGAAGAAGCAAGTGGGAAGCAAGAATATTAACTTCAATCGTTGTCTAGGAAATCCCCGATATACTTCGCCTTTATAACATGACAAAATTGAAATTATAGAAACGCACAATAAAAAAAATTACCGAAGTTGTGCAAGGTTGACTACCCTATACGTGGGGAAAGTGAAAAGGAGTTGAGAACAGGAGAATGTGGACAAGTAAGACGCAGTAAGGAATTATCAGCATGTGCTATCGGGAGAATTTTTCCGTTCCTTCTTTCTTTCTTATGTATAGGGTGCCATCTCGTTCGGTGTTCTGAATCTGTACTCGTAGAAAAGTTCTCACAACGAAACGGGCCACAAGGAAGCAGGTGCAAGGCAATCGTGATGTTAGAATCATTTTTAGCGAAAGCAGCTGACCAGGGGCACAGAACCCT
Source organism: Dermacentor variabilis (assembly GCF_050947875.1). NCBI lineage: Eukaryota > Metazoa > Arthropoda > Arachnida > Ixodida > Ixodidae > Dermacentor > Dermacentor variabilis. The sequence continues at coordinate 127,341,988 of NC_134574.1, read as the reverse complement.
TCAAAACAAAGAGCTTTCTGTGTTCGTCTCATAACCGCGCATTCACACAGAAAAGGAAAACAAAAAGAAAAAAATCCTACGCTAGGACTGCCCGTAAGAGAATGGGCGAGTAAATTATTTTTTTTTCGAAGGCGATTTGCCGCAGTTCATATTGGGGAATAATAATAATATTTGGGGTTTTACGTGCCAAAACCACTTTCTGATTATGAGGCACGCCGTAGTGGAGGACTCCGGAAATTTCGACCACCTGGGGTTCTTTAACGTGCACCTAAATCTAAGCACACGGGTGTTTTCGCATTTCGCCCCCATCGAAATGCGGCCGCCGTGGCCGGGATTCGATCCCGCGACCTATTGGAGAATAAGAGAAAGCCGTTAAATAAATTACTCCCAACTCTACATCGTGCAAAAAACTGCAGCAATGTCTCTGCAAAGTTCCTTGTACGTCAACCAACGGGTACCGTTTCCTTGAGCTTCTGGAGGTTTAGTTCAGCCTTTCTTAAATATTTAAATCTGATCGCCCGCGTCCCAGGGCACTTTCAAAAACAGGTGTCGAGCGTCTGACGTTCCCACAGGAGCCGGCCACCTCGAGGTACGTCGCTTGGTCGACGTTATTTTTCTTTTTTTTTTCGATTCCCAAGCCCACGTCACGGACGGTGTAGGGGCCACTGCCGCCCCAAGCCTCCGAAAGAATGCATAAACCAGAAGATAGACCGGCCCTCATAATAGGTTGAGCACTGACCTTGGTCAGGTGACGGCTCACAATGTACCAAAGACTCTGAAGCAGCAGAAGCTTGATGTGGGCGAGTTGGTTTTGCATACTTGATGAAAAGAGCGCGACGAAGACGCGGACTTGACTAAACGCCTTGTCCGTCGTACATGTTCTTTTAGTCCGTGTCTTCGTAGCGCTCTTTTCATCAAGTATACCAAAGACTGCTGTATATTGCGACGGCTGATGTTAACCGTCTTTCTGTTCTCCTTTCTTTTGGGGGGTGGGGATGGCGTTGGGGGGAGTGAATTTCGACTGGAATTGCGGATTTAACGGCACTTCTTACGCCGGGGAAAAGTTTGAAGCACGTACCGCGCGTGACCCGTCCGAGAGGTTAGATTCTGGCACTTGGCGCAGATCGTGAGAATCCGACAGGTGAGGCAGACAATCGAGCCAGTTGGTCTGTCATGTTGAAACGGTTCCGACCACGCCCTACGTACCTACACTGTGCATCAATATTGAGTTGCGAGGACTTTTTAAGTATGTATACTTCCTAGCAGATTGGGCCATCAAATCTTCATGTTGGACGTACTATTATTTAGCTAAGAAGGCTGACCTAATTGACAGCACTTATAAGGGGGAAAAAAAGCTTTCTGAATACTGATCCCGATCTTTTTTATCGGCATTATCGTCTCGCTAATTTTGATATTTCTTTTTGGAGTGCGTAGTCTACTGACTCCGTTTGCCGGTCAACAAACTATTGCATTACCCAAGAAGTGGGGTCCTGGCGTGGGCGCTTCCATTTTGGGTAGCAGACAAATTGAGTCCTTAAGCAAACGTAATTTCCTCCCTCCTTTTAAGAGATTGAGCAAGAAGCCCGGAAAACGCTGGAGAGTCACCGGCAAGAGATTTAAGAATGCATTTGGGTATCCATTTTCCTTGATCGCTTGGTCACTTAAGTTTCCGGAATCCAATTACGCAGCGCAGTACTTTGGCTTCTGGCTTTTCAAGGGCTGGTAAAAAGCATGCGCAGTGTTCTTGATATAGTCGGTGTCTTTATAGCTCTATTACACGACGCATTTCAGGCTTAAACGTGTTATTCTTATTTGTTATACGACATGCTGCAGCCCCGTAACTCGATCTCAGTATAGGGGAGAGTACAAAATGTGACGCAAATTTAGTCGTTCGCAATATATGCATTGAAACAGGCACCTCTGGAAAGGCAAGGTAATTTTTTAGGTGCAGAAATGCCTGTAAAAATGTATTGGGGAACACTTACCCTCATTCAACTTGGGTTCGATCAAACTTATTTGTGCCGTTACGGGTAATTATAGCTTCCCGGCTGAACATCACTTCAATATTACCTCATTAGCATGCGTTACAGTAAAACAGGGAACAACAGACACAATAGCTACTTATACCTCAGAAGTCGTGAGTATATCCCGCAGTCACTCCCTTGTCAGTTTATGTAAAAGTCATGCGAAAAAGGTTTTGTGCAAAATGCACAGCGAGGAAATTGCCGCCTTCTGGGGGTTTAAGTGTCGTGCTTGAACTACCTTGAGCGAACGCGCCGGTTTAAACTAATTACTCAAAATGATTTTCTTTAATATTTATTGCAACTAACAAGTGAGTGTCTGGCGCTGAAATCGCAGCCGCAATCTATAATTTTAGTGAAGAGCTTCATCCGTTATGTTCGGAATCGTCCTTTGTTGTTCGACTGAGGACGCTAAATGTAATTAACAGTTCACCAGACTTGACAAAGGAGGTTAACCTAAACCCTTCTTTCGTTACGTCTAACGTCAAACTCTGGAAACTAGTTTTAGCAGCTTTGTGCCCGCGTCCATGGAATCCACTTTGTTTTCCGCGCGCAAGGGCGCACAGTTTTCAGCGCATACTCCACAACGGCGCCATTGCCATGGTTACCGCCTTCCTAAAGCTGATTAAGGATTCCGCGAACTATTGTTGAGATCGCTACCGCTGACAGTTTCTTTGGGAGAGTAATCTGCCCGGGCTATCCTTCTAAAAAAAAAAAAACACCAGAAATCCAGTGTGGGGCGCAACGCTATTTTGGTAAAACTGGATTAATTTTAATGCGACGCCATTCTATACATGATTTGAGCCGCCACCGTTGGGGTATAACACGCCAGAATGGGCAAGAACGGGGAAGGGGAAGAACGCATTTACGCAAGAACGCTAAGTGTATAGAACGCATTTGCTGAATTTTTTGTACTCATCAAAAAGTTTTTTTTTAGGTACCTAATTCGCATATTATTTACGATGATTTACTTTTTGCGGGCAGCAGGCACACAGATGCAAAGTTGGAGCAGCAGAAAATTACGAAATATACAAAATATCACGATGGTTGTTTCATTAATTTTTTTCTGTACACGATTTGGCCTATACCTAAGAAACTATTCATAATAAAATTGCTCGAAGCCAGTATACCCCTATATGGGGTTTGGCTTCTTGCGCTGGAACGAGAAGACACCGCTTTTACCGATGCCATCTGGATTTATTTTTTGTAATAATTTTTTTACAATCTCTCGCTGCCACACTTTTGAACTCCGCAACCTTTTCCGACTAAAAGAAAGCAGTTTTTTTTTTTTTTCGTAAAAATGGATGCAACATTCGTAAAGCCGTAGGACGAAGCCCCAAATCCGTAAACCTTGAGAAAATTTTGGGACACTTGGCAAGTATTATGTATAGGTACTACATCCGCTAAGGACGAGTGTGCGTGTGTGTGTGTGTGTGTGTGTGTGTGTACATATATATATATTATTATCATCATCATATACACACCCGCAGTGGTGGCTTCGTGGCTATGTGGCCGGGCTGCTAATCTCGACGTCGCTTGTTCGACTCCCTAGCTGACACGGCGGCCGCGTTTCCATGAGGGTGAATTTTCAAAATCGATTGACGTATACGTAGATATTTTTTTTTGATGTGAACGTTGAGGAACCACCACCTCCGGTGGTCAAACGTATGCCGGACCTTTCCAGGATTAGTATGTCGCCTCATAATGCACCATGCAGCTTTGGGATGTTAAACCCCATAACATTTAATTTTCAGCGACGCGCTTCAGTGCCGCTTCCATTTATATATTTATTTATTTATTTATTCTCAAAGCTATCAAAGCGACGCCTTGCGTTGCGCTTGACTGCGCCCTGGGCCTAATAATCTCTTCGAAACGACAGGCCCTGTGCTTCTTCGTTCTACAACGAATGGACCCTTCAATCTCTCCGCGCGATAACTTGCGACGTTGTTCGTCCACGCTACCCTCTTAACACCCGTATTCTAAAAAAAAAAAAGAAAGGAACCTTCCCTCCACTTATCACTTTACCTCCGCTAACGAAAGTAGATGGTAACGCCGCCCCGCGACCGATAAGGACACTACGCTTCTTATATATGTATATAAAAAAAAATGTCGGGGGAGTGTACGAAGCGTTGAGATGATTTTTTATTTATTTATTTTGTGCGGCACCAACCTGGCCGCCAACTTCCTCGATTCGAGGTGGAGTGTCCAGTGGACGAGCGTTCCCGAATACTGGGAATAATATCGTTGCCCCACGTATACTCAATTAAGCATATAGAACGTCATTATCGGGTTCCACATAGATGGCACCAACGAAGTTGAACGTTATTGTAATAATAATAATAATAATAATAATAATAATAATAATAATAATAATATAGGTTTATTTCAGTTTATTGTACAAGAGAAATGAGAGAAAAATGTTCCGCTGACTTTGCTGAACTTCGGCGGAACTAAACTAAGAGTGTTACCCCGTTTCATAGATATCGGGTGCCTGACGTGCAGGGCAAGTAATTGGCCCGGTCAAAAGACTGCACATAGAGGTGGTGCAACATCGAGGGAGAGATAGAGAGAGAGCTCGGCGCTGAAGTTGAATAGCGTCGCCATTCAGGGGACACGCATTAAAAATTTGGGAGGGATCGTTTCGCGGAGGGAGCGCGTAAATGATGGACTCGATGTTTTCCCACGAAAAAACGTTCCCGAGGACCTCAGTCCCCGAATAATTGATATCGTATCTTTTTGTTTTTTACTTTCCCGCGCGCGCGTGCCTGCTGGAAGGAGCGAGTTCATTAGGCGTTATCTTGGTTTCTGGCAATTGAATGCCTTCGGAGTGAAGAAAGCTTGAAGCTTATAGAGTTTTCTGAATGCGAACTGGCCGGGCGCCTTGGTTATAGTTAGCCGGCGCGGACACCTTTTAAAGGATGTCTTGGTGTTCACGATTTCGAAGCTGCTCGAACCAAAATGAAAGAATACTGCCGATGTAGATGTAGTGATGCGACTGACGGGAACGATTCGTTAACTGGGACGACAATGCATTTCTCATATCACGTTTTAGTTAGGCTGGGCTCGCGGCCCAGTAACTGGACCTAGTCTTAGGCATTTTCCCTCAAAAAGAAAAAAAAGAAGGGGGGGAGGCCCAATAGGGTACGTTTTCAATTAATACCTGGTTGTTTATGTCGAAAAGGTGCTGGAGGTATCAAGGGCCACGCGTTCGCGCGTCTCTGATAACGTATCGGCGCTTTGCGTGTCGGCGCATCGTAATTACTGAATGACGTCATCCGTTCACTTTCAGCGCGCGTTATCAGATGCCTAAATTAAAGAGAAAGAACAGAAAGATAAATTGATGACGCTTCCTCGTTCCCACACTTCAATTATCTGTATACAACAGCAACAGCGACGGCGACCGACGACGACAACTACAACGACGACAACAACGACAATAACAACCATAACAGTAACAACCAGTATGTTATCGCAAATTCGCTCGCGTGTGTGTGAGCTCGATGGCGCGCGCAGGTAATCGTGCGCGTCTTGACTTGAGCGCGTGCATGATAAAAATTTCGACTCCTTCTTCGCGCTTTGCCTTCGGGAGCAAGCTTTGAGCGGATGACTATGGCCGCGCGAGTCGTTTCTTTCATATGCAAGAGCTCGAAGCTGCATATATTGCGCCCGCTCGCGTCGCCATCTTTATTGGGGAACTGAAACGACCTTGCGGAAGATCGGAATTCTAAAAAACCCCGCCGACGCTGTGCACTCCAACAAGGGCATATGTATACGTATATACATGTATCACTCCGTTCCTGCTACGAGTATTCCTCGTCCAGCAGCTGCGCTCGCAATCGAAAGCGCAACCGCCCCAGTGTGCCGAGGCTGACAAGCCCGAAGGCTGCGAAGATTACCATCAAATTTCCATCGAGAGCGTCTTTGCAAGAACACGGCCCATCTGTATCTACATGCCCGCTTAAAGCGCCGCCATATGTGAACGGCGTCTCAAGATTTCTTTTCGAGATTCTTACGGCGAGAGAAATGGTCCTACTTTTGTTGCGGGGGGTTCGGAACGCCCGCGAGAAGTACGTAACGATCCTTACGGGTTAGAAATGCTCGATAGGACATTGGCAACATCCTGATGCAAGCGTGGGGAAGAAGAAAGAATAGGGAACTGTATTGTTTACGCTTGGCACATGGTCGTCATGAATTTCAAATTCAGACCATGCGGGAGAAGCTAAGTTCGTGGTGTAGAAAAAAGAAAATGAGAGAGAGAGAGAGAGAGAGAGAGAGAGAGAGAGAGAGAGAGAGAGAGAGAGACGGCACGTGCAGACATGCACGTGATCAAAAAAAGAAGTTGGGATAGCCGTGCGCGTATCCCGTAATTATTCGGTTTACGGAGCTGGTATCTTGTACGAAAGACAACGCCAAGCACATGAACTAGAAGCTGTAACGTAATACTTCAGTTGGTTTCTTTTTTGTTGTTGTTCTGAAATACTAGCGCAGTGAACCGAATGACGTTGTGCCAACTCGCTCCAGTTGAAACTTAGTTGAGCGTACTTTACAGAGGGCAGACAACGACACGTACGGACCCCATAGGCGTTGATGCCCAGCGCCACGTAAGACGGGTGCAGCATGCGTTGTGATAGTGATAGTTTACGCGGTGGCGGCGACTTCCTTAATCGCAGCCAGGATTCCCAGCGCTCGCGCTTCAAAAAATATGTAGCCGCGACCATCGCATGCAAGTAACTCAAGAAAACTAGCTATAATGGAACACAGATCACAATACTAACCGACAAATCTGTCAGAAATTCGAACAAATTACAACCAGAATGACCACCGACTCGGACGTGGCAGACGAATGGTTGACTCGAGTGTGCAGGCGTTGCACATTACCGTACAAAAGAGGTGTGACGTAATACTTGGTGTAGCGTAGACGCAGCATTATTATACAGTGGTTTCTGCAGTACTCAGTATTGCAGGTAATGCGATATAGTCGATGTCTTCAAATGAAGTATATTAGTATCGCCTTCCGTCTTCGTGCCTTCCTCTCTGCCGTCTTCATTGTCATTGTCATCGCGGCTACGTGACGTAATTGACTTCGTATCAACTCCTAACGTCATTTCTATCCGGGAGAGCGACGGACATCTGTTTCAGGTGGCACCTAAGCTTTTCCTCTAAGCGCTTTTCTTTTATTTGATGATAGTTTCCCACCGACACAAATGTTTTCACTGCAAGTGTGAGCCGGAGGCCGATTGACCGTAATGTAATGTTCGCCATCGGACGCTCTTCTTTTTCAGGCGTATAAAAATTCTCCTCACGAACGGGAAACTGCTGGGGAAGTTAAGAAGGAAAAAAGCCGCTGATAGTACTCGGTGCTCGAGTCACTTTTATAGTGCCATCTAAGATGCTGTACCACTCGGGCAATCGAAGAGATGAACGCTTCGCCGAAAAAAGGAGCGAGAAGAATATAAAATGACGCGCTTTCTTCTTTTTCCTTACAGCACTCACCTTGCCCGAGCGACCGTTCTTTAATCTCCGCGTCTGATGGAGCTTGTAGACAAAGATCAAGATCGTAGCACAAGAGTAAAGAACATCGCAGTTTCTCTTTTTTTAACTGCATGAGAACTTCAGGTTGAGACTGCGTATTATACTCGAGTGCTTTGGCGCAGACGGTTTCCCTTACAGTACAACGATAACGAACGATTCTTCGACGCAGCTTACAAAAAAAAAGTTCACTTCGCGCTCGCCCATGAAGTGCTCTCGAGCGAGAAGCGAAGGGGCCATTTTTCGGTGATGCAGTGTTTGGTTCATAAGCTGAAAGGAAGCGCCGGGTAGGCTTAGAACGGGCATCGACGATCGCGAAGTATCGCAGATATATATGTGTGGGCGCAGCCAGAACAGCCGAAAGTTCGAGAAATATCCCTACGCACCGTTTACTGGAGCATGTCACAGTCACCTCCAGCGAGACGACGTCACAGCCGTGGTGCAGCGCAGCCCCACGAATAAGCCGTGGAGCAGCGCGAACGGACCGGGAAGTTCGCGTCAGCCCCTTCAGGCACGAATTACGAAGGCGTGTCTATGAATTCCTTAAATTTGCGCGACCTTATTCATTCCAAGGCGCTCAGTACTCTACTGCAAAAGAGACAAGGTGATAGGATGGTGCTTTCTGCATTTTGTGATGAGTCATCATAACTAGAAAGTATAATTGATAATTTAGTTATTGGGCAGTCACTGATGCTCGGTTTTCTTTTTCTTTGGGAAACTAAATCGTACGTTGGAAACATTTGCATAGTTTCGTTATTGACTACAGCAATTGCTGACTGTCGCTGCGCTCAAGCGCTCCCAAGTATGCCTTACCAATAAGGTTTGAAACCGGGCTTGTTGGGCAACGTCGTTCCCTGTTCCTGTCTCGGTGTGCGCTGCAATTCAGTCGTAACTATAAGGCCGAACCTCAACGTTGGGCAAGACGCCACTTGTCATTACTTCGGGGGAAACAATTAACTGCGGGACTACACAAACATGTCTCCTGTCCACAATATCTATGCTTGCAGTATATTCGCCTCAGCACAAATAAATAGAATGTCCATTTTTACGAGCGATGAAACATGCACTTTGTCAGACTGAATGACACGAGCCCACAGTGTGGTGCCGTAGCCGAAGCGAGCCGCGATGGCTCGTAGGCCCACGAACCGAAAAACTAGCGCGTTCACCGGTCGTGAAATCTCGCCACAGTGTGCGCGCACCGAAATGTATACGTTGACCATCAAACGCAATCGGGGTCGTACGTGTTTCACTTCCCCGGTCGTTATGTTTTGTTTTTATACTTCGCAGTCACGGGGCGCCATCCTGTATTTACGGTCTGCGCCTAATTGCGTCGCATTTGTAGCCTTAAATTTCGCGGCGCAAGTACGCGGGCGGGACCGTTGTGGGCGAGTAGGTATAGCGAGCTCTAAAAGGTCGCGCTTTGCATTCCGCTGCTCTCAACGAATGGCCTCACTTCCTTCCTTTCGTGTCAGTAAATCCGAGCGTGGCAGAGGAAAGGGGAGGGGTAGAAAAAAAGAAACAAAAGTGAAGAGAAGAGGAACCGAGGTCAAAAACGGGCTGTTTGCTATAGCGCAGATTTACTCCCGTCATTCCGAGCGTCCCGCTATAGCCGTAATCCCACCGAGCGCATATAGCCGTCGCCATATCTGACAGCCAGCAGCTCCCAGAAATTTGGCGGGCGCGCGTTCCCGTATCTTTGCTACCACGGGGGCGTATGCGAGTGGGCGAAAGCTGCGACACTTTGCTTTTGCGTGCGTGCGTGCGTGCGCGCGTTTTGGATCTTTGTTTGCACGCTTTCGCGAGTACAGTAATTCTGTGTCTGTCCGTGTCTCTCTGTCCGTATGTATGAGGGTGGGCTTGGAGACGTTCTTGAGTCACTATGTGTTTCTTTATACGCGTGCGTATATTTCCGAGCTTGCGAGTACGCGAGTGTCTGTACGTGTGTGTGCGCTTAGTGCCCGCGTGTGTGCGTGCACTGGAACGTGTACGTTCGAGTGCATGGGTGCGCGCGCGTGTGTGTGTGCGATTGTACGTTTAGCTCATTACACACGTGTCTGTACGTGTGTGTGTGTGATTGCGTTCGCGAACACATGCGTCCCTGCAGATATCTGTGCACGTGCGTGTCCGTGTGTGCCAGTACGTGTTTCGGTGCGAGTGCGTTGGCGGCTGTGTCTGTACGTGCATGTCTGCATGCAAGCGCGTGAGTGTTGTATAGAGTGTGCGCGTGTGGGCGTGCGTGTACGTTCGTGCGAGTATGTCTGGCACGTGCTTTTGCTTGCGGGTGCGTATGTGTGTGCGTGCATATGTGTGCGTGTGTACAGATTTGAAGAGGAGGGGTCAGTAAAACGAGACGTTACGAGGCGGCGAGGGGGGGGGGGAGGGGCTCATCATATTGGGGCCTCGCGTCGGGCGCGTTCCACCGGAAGCAGGCTTCTCTGCTATGCCATAAGACCCTAACCAAAACGCGCCGACGCAAAGGGCCCGAGCCATAAGAGACGACGGGAAAGTCATCTTTTCAATGACCGCCTGCCGGCCCTTTTCATCGCGTCTCTCTTTCGGTAACCTCCTTTCCTTCCCCGACCATTAGGACGTTCCTCTACTTTGTACATTTTTTTTTCTTTACTTCGAAAAGAAGTAGGTCAACTGTGGCCGAGAAGGCCTGGCTAACACATGCACTCACAAAAGTGGACGTAGTCGAGGATTATAGTCTCAAACTTTTCGCGGGCGCACGCGCAGTGGCGCGCAATTTTAATTTCGAATTTCCTCACTTGAGGGATGGGGGATTTCTGTTCCCTCTACCTCCCCTCCCCCTGCTTTTTTTTGTTCTCGCCTACTTATTTTTTGTTCGGTATTTCGATCAGGGTGTTCGCTCTTTCTCGTGCTACTGCATTTTGACGATCTGCCCTGGCCCTTTAATACCGTGCAGTACTTTGAAAGCGTACGCAAGTGCGTTAGTTGAGCAGGGCACGCACTGGCATTTCTGTTCGTGCGAAAGCGGTCTGCGTTAGCCCCCCCCCCCCCCCCCCCCCTTTTTAGAGCGCAGCTCTTTGGCGTCCGTTCCTGGGTTTCGCGTCGTCGTCGGCGTTGTCGTCGGCCTCGTAACCAGCTCCGCCCCCCTTTCATCCCCCCAGCGCTAGCAGCGACCGACTGATACCGCTGGATGCCGCTGACGCCGCTAGAGAGTCAAGATAACGTGACTGCATAGAACACCGTCGCCGCCATGCAGAAAGAGGAGGAAAGGGTCCCCCCCCCCCCCCCCCTGTTCTTGTGTGGCGGATAGCTGGGGTTGACTCACTATCGCCGTCAGCGGCATCAGTCAGTCGCTGCTATCTCTTCCCTCCTCCCTTTATCGTGTTGTCCGCTTGCTGCGCGCGCTTCTGCCCCCATCGTTTGCCGCTGGGTGTACACGCCGCCCCCCTCCGCTTCCGCTTACTGCTGGTTGCTCTCGACGGCGGCGATGAGCCTCCGCTTCGGCGGCGCGAACTGCAGGGTCTTCTCGGCGGCGGCGATGAGCTTCTGCTTCAGCCTCGCTTACTGCTGGTTGCTCTCGACGGCGGCGATGAGCCTCCGCTTCGGCGGCGCGAACGGCAGGGTCTTCTCGGCGGCGGCGCTTAGCCTCTGCTTCCCCCACGGCTGTGACAACCTCGCGAGGCACTTGTATAGATCTCGTCTTTGAGAATCAAGCATTGGTGTACCAAGTCGAACATATATCAGTCTATTTCTCCGACCACAAAGCTTCCTTCATGACTGTCAAGAACTGTTAGTGGAGTCTTTGTTAAAGGAATACGTGTGAAAAATAAAAAAAAAATTATGTGATAGCGCATACATGTGTTGCTCGATTTCTTTGCCTCAATCTATCCAAAAGGTGAAACAGCTTATTTGCTGCGCTCACATTTCGCATTAGGAAGTAACGTAATCGTCGGTAATTTTTTTTAAGGCGAATAGGTTTTCTTTCGCTCTTTCGCCCGTTTTCGTGATTGGTCGGTTAGCTGCAAAATAATGTACGGCCTTAAAAGCGAATAAGGGTGTAAGTTATCTTACACTGTGGTTGGCAAAGGGGAGCGTGGGCGGGGAGGGCGTACTTTAACCGCTGATGCTATGGCGCATGACGAGCTCTAGCGTAATCGAGTTGCCGAGTGCGCTGTTCGCCGAACGCCAACTATTACAGCTCATTGAGACGCGCGTGCCACAGGGCGATAAATTTAGGGCACCTCAAGGTTTACACGCCGCGCTACGGTGCTTGGAAAGTACAGTACTGCTCTTCTCCCACCACCCTCTCCTCCTGTGGCGGCGAGAGAGGAGGAGGACGGCAGGTTGTATTGGCGCCGGAGCTCGCGTGGCTGGAGGTCAGAGCACGTATACGACCAATCGGTTTGTATGTATACGGCCACCTGTATACTAACGCTACGAGGTGGGGCGGCTGACGACTCCATTCTGCACCTAAATACTCTCGCGCGACCACCAACATGCACCTTCGAGCGCATCATCCCTCGATAAATTGAAAGCACGATTGTGGAGATGCTTGCACGTACAGTGATAGCACTCCCAATGTGCGGCTCTGCTCTGCAATTTGCTCTGCTGGCGCTCTAGGTTCAGTTCTGCAAAGGGTGTAAATTGCAAGTATGCAAGCTGTGGTAATGCACTGTGTGTAAATGGGTTAATGAAAATTCGTTTGCGTTCTGTTTTCGAAGAGGATTATTTTCCGGTGCTTTCAAGGCTACTCTAGCACAAGGTCTGCTTTATGCTGCCCGTTAAGGGGCTAGAGGAGTTAGCGCGCGAGTTGCGAATACGAGCTAGAAATCAAGGTTGAATAAACGGCCACCGAAGTGGCGTTGCTTTTCATGCGTAAATGCCGCTGACCGGCTACGTTAGCGAATAATACCAACGACAATACGATTTACTGACGTCGGATCTTACGAACAGTTACAGAGAGAGAACGTGCGTGTGTGTTGTGTGTGTGTGAGGTAGAGAATACAAACAGTGGCGTTTTCAAGCAGAAATTACGGCTTTTGTGCCCTTACTTTTCTTCATCATGTTCGTCCTCGTCGTTCTTTCAGCCTTCGGCCCATATTGACAGAGACACATAGACCGTCGCATGAAGCTCAATTACAACAACAACAAAAAACAAAGTTCGCAAGACAAGTCGTAAAATGAAAACTGATAAACCAAATATATTTCGCGGCTCCTGGCAATCAGCATTAGTAATCTAGTAATGTTGCTTGGTACCCTCGGCATGCGTAGATCTTGGCTGGTGTTAGCCAAGATCTGCGAGAATTTGGGTAACGTTGCGGCAACGTTTGACATGTCGCGGGAATGTCGGCTTCTTCGGCGGTCGCCCTTACGACCTGTTAGAGCATACGTCACTGCTCTCCGCTGCGGATACGCCGGCGCGGCGAGTAATCGTGTATGAAAAGCTAAGCTTTATTTGCCATCCATACCAGACTTTGCTTACCGTGGCTACTGGGCGTGGTGTTGGTGCCGCTGTTTTCTTGGCGAATATTAAACCACTCATTGCCCGCTGTGTATAAGAAATGCGGGAGAACAAGGCTATAAATTGCGCCAGATCGACCCCAATTCCCTTCGAAATCAATGTGTTTTTCTTGTCAGAGACTGCGCAAATATTTTGAATAAGGCACATTCCTCTGTCACAGGTCTTGTACTGGAGTGACTCATTGCATTGTTCCCGATTATCTCTTGGTAGAATCCCTATTTTTTTTTTGAAGGACACTTTTCGTACTTTCTGCACGCGGGTCGCGTGCGAAACATTCAGCGACTGCGCAGTTCTACAAGCTTAACGCAAGTATACTCGTATTTCTTAAGCGCAAGTAACGAGCCTGCAATTTCCTAGCGCTTACTGGAACCACGCTATAGCACAGCTCTATAAGCCGCTCCCGCAGCCAGTGCACTGGCCCTGTACTGAAAGCCAGTGCGGCATTTTTTCTTTTTTCTCGCTGCGGACGGCCTCCACGAGGAGAAGGGCGTCTAATAGAATCAACTTGCTAGCGCCAGCGAAAAGGACAAAAAGAAAACGAAAAACCCCAACGCGTATACAGTAGTGATCAGCGGCGCCATGCAGGAAGACCGCAGGGCGCACGAGATCCAAGCGGCGGTGGCAAGGGAAACGGAAAGCGAGAGAGAGCGAGAGGCACAGGGGCGAAGAAAGTGGAGAGGGCGGGCGAGCTATGCAGAGCCCGGGCCATTCATGCGGGCGCAGTCGTCGGTCGTACACTCGGGTTAGCGCGCGCGCACGGCGTGGCGTCTTCTTCGAAGGGCCAAGCCCGGCCTTCCGGTCAGCACGCACGGTCAGCAAGCCCGGCGAACCGACGGGCGATCGATGCGCCTGGAGATGGCGACGCGAAAAAGAAAGTGGGGGGGGGGAGAGGGGGCGGGAGGAAGTATGCTGGAGATGGCGACGCGAAAGAGAAAGCGGGGATGGGGGGGGGGGGCGGGGAGGAAGTACGCGTTTGCACCGTACCGGGAGGGGCGAGCCCCGATGCTGATGACATCCGCAATGACGGCGACCGTCGTGTCGGGTCTTGCTTGGCACGTGCAGCGAATTAGGGAGGAAGGGACTGAGGAGAGACGAAATCGGACGCCGCGGGAAGGTGTGAGGAACTCGTGCGTGGGGAAAAAAGGAGGAGGGGCGGTAGTGGGAACTTGTGTGGGGCGAGGATAGCGAGAGACAAATGGCGGAGAAGTGAAGGAACTGCGGGCAATGAGAAGAGAAGAAAACATGAACCCAAAAAAACAGTAAAGAGAGGGTAAAAAAAAAGAAGGGGGGACGAAGGGAAGAAACTACAGAGAATGGAGAAATCAGGCGCGAAAGACCGAACAGGAGGCAATGGGAAAATGAGTCAGAAATCAGGAAAAAAGAGTAAAAAGGGTAGTAAGGGAAGGAAATAGTACCAAGGGACGGAACCAGGGAACAAGGAGCCAGAAGTCGGCAAATGGGGAGTAAGAAGAACGAAACAAAAAAGTGGTAGTGCAACTGACGCACCGACAGAACAAATCAAGAAAGAGAGAAAAAAAATGAAAGGAAGAAAAGGGCGAATTAATGTTTCGTTTCGAAACATGAAGAAACAGTCAAGCCGCGTAAGCGAAACCTCCCGCCCTCCCTAAAAGGAAAGGAAGTAGGCCAGACAAAAGAAAGGGGCCTCGAGGAAGTAAAACGGGGAGTTGGAGTCGGCACTGGGGGCTGAAAATGGGGAGAAAAAAAGCACGTACGAAGACTATAAGAAGACGGCCGAACAAGAAGAACGAAGGTAGTCCACGAGAACTAAAGTTAAGAGAGGGACCGTAAAGTAGAAAGAAATTCAGGAGGACCCATCTCACGATGACTGTCGATGGTAATGCTTCTTCCATTGAATCAATATAACGACATAACGTATTGCCACAGTCGAAAGGGCTTACCTATGAGCCGTGTGCGGCAGTGGGACTCTTCTGTCGCACTTCCCTGAGAACATTCGGCGCCATCTAGCGCCGCCGCCGCGAATCCTGTGCGCGGCCTCCGAGATGCATGACGCGCCGGTGAGCACGAGCGCTGAGAAACGCGTCATGCGGAAACCGTGCTCCTCTCTCGCGCTTCTTTTCTGGATACGCTGCGCCATCGAGTGGTGTTGTGGAAAAGTCCGCGCGTGGCCTCCGACAATAGAAGCGTGGCGCGCCGGTGCCTGCAAAAGCTAAGAATTGTTCCCTGGCTTGCTGCAAAAACCAGTGGCGCATGCTCGGTGAACCAACTTGGCGAGCTGTTCATTAAAGAGCTGCACGTGCCCAGTGCATTCACGGCGCCACTCGCGAAAGCGTTGGCACGAAAGACGTTCATTGAGGAAGTATCACACACCCAGTGCATTTGCAGCCCAGCCAGCTAAAGCGTCGGGTTCTTGTCTTTAGGTGACCCTTGTGGCGTGGGTTGTATTCCGCCTAGCATGCGAGAAATTGAAAGGATATATTTTTCTTTTCATTGTAGAGCGATACATTCCCATTGGCACATACCTAGTTAATTAAGTTGGCGTCAAAGACGTTCATTGAAGAGCAGCACGCACCTACTGGCACATATCCTTTGATCCAAATTGGCATTGAAGGTTTTAGTTGCACAACGGTACCCTCCAAGTCCCGCACCTAGAGTGACTCACGTCGGCATAAAAGAGGTCCGTCGAAGAGCGGCACATATTCCACATACTAAGTGACCCAAGTTGGTCCGACTGCTGGTTTCGAACCCTGTTCCCTCAGCACAGCAGCCCGATGTGCTACCATTCGACCATGGATTACCTATGTGACCCTGTTGGGCGGGAAAACTGTTACACACACATACACACACACGCGCACGCACACATACGCACAAACAGGCGCACATACACATACACGCATACACACACACACGCATACACACACACGCACACATACATACATACATACACACACATACATACATACATACATACATACATACATACATACATACATACATACATACATACATACATACATACATACATACATACATACATACATACATACATACATACATACATACATACATACATACATACATACATACATGCATGCATGCATGCATGCATGCATGCATGCATAGTCTTCATAAAGTGCGTGAAGTAACCTGCGAATGTCAACGTATTAAAATTATTAAGTTGATTTAGGCGACATGGAATTGCGCGTCTATAGTAGCTATCAAAACACCGTATGCAGACGCGGACAAAAAAATAACAACTAGAACAGGGACAAAGTTAATTAGCACAAAAGTGAAGAAAGGGAGAAACAGTGAGAATAACAAAACAGAAACCAGTTGTTGGCAGGAGACTCCACGAAATAGTAGGGGCAGCAGCGAAGAGAGGAGGCGCAGGCAAAGATAAGGTCAGAATAAAAAACTGGAAAATCAGGAGCCTATGTAAGGAAATGCGAAAAATGAAAAGCAGCGGAGCAATGGGGCTCCGCGGTGAAGAAGGAAAAGGAAAGAAATAATTGAAAGAGGAAGAGCGACGAAAACGTGATACGTAATGAAACAAAATATTAGACATAGCCGAAGATCCCTAAAAAGCTCACGAAACAGGGAAAACGACAGATTAAGCGAATGGGTGGCCTGCATTCTTCCGACCCAGTTGTGTGCCTGTCGAGTTATCTCTGGGCTGAGAAAAAGAAAGAAGAAAAGAAATGGGACAGGAAGAATTAGAAATACGTATGTGTACGAAATAAGTAAAATAAACTTCCATAGGCCGCACACGGTCACTGCAGCGTGTGTTGGTAGCTCTTTGAAAGAGTTCCGGAGTGAAATAATAAACCGTTGCTGTCCCAGATTTGGCAACAATCGCTGGTCCGGTGAAATAATGACCGCGACGATTCGACAAAAGGGAGGCCCACCACTGCAAGTTGCTACGACCAACTGTGTTGATGTTTGCAATGTTTTTGTTGTCTCTGTGCCGGCTGGCTGTTTGTTGTGGGGATGCTAGGGAGCAATGGGAATACAACCATAATAGGGGGGGGGGGCGAGGCGGGATTGATTGCAAGCACAGATAAGTAAAAGAAACATACAGATGTCGTGCACCAACTTCCGGGTAAACAGAGCTTTGTTCCCTATCGGAAGCAGAGCAGATAAGATGTTTGCTTTGTCATTTTTGGATTAGAGCGGTGAATGAGGCATGCCGGAGACTTTTGCCCTGATTACGGTTGTTGCTTCGCCTCACCAAAAACAAACACGAAACAAAGAACAATGCACTATGTGTGTGGAAGCGATGTATTCGAGACGTTGGACACATTTCTTCTGTAAGTAGTGAGAATTCTCTATTTCGAGCGTTTTGCATATAACGAGAGGCGTGCGTCAAAGTAATAATTCTTTTTTTTTTCTTTCGGGCTATATTAGGGTCAAGATGGGCACGTCCGATTACATCTTTTGCCTCATTCAGCGGGATAACCTTCAAACAAGGAATTTGAATCTGTGGCGTCCATATGTTTGTGTTACTTCAAGAGCTTTTATTTTCTTTTTTTCACAGCTTTATACCGACGGAATGTCATGCTTAGCGGGGAATACTATTTTGTGCCTTCTCTATTAGCAGGACAATTTCTTATTTCCGATTTTTTCTGAGGTGTTAGGAAAGCCCACAGTTCGTAAATTATTTCTGTAGAAAAAGAAAGGAGATTTAACAAAATCGTTTTCAAATAAGTGTTCTACACTTCAGCAACGATTACGGTCAAAAAGTAAATTGCGCCTTTTTGGGGTACCTACCAATTCAGGATGCAATAAATAGGGTTTCACCAATAGCCCACCGCTGATGCTTACAGGCCACGTCATTTCCTGTGTGATTTCGAGGTTGCAGGCTCGTTTGCCAACCATAGCAGCCTCTTTCCGACTTCTTTCGTTATATATATATATATATATATATATATATATATATATATATATATATATATATATATATTTGCTTTTCTTGCGTGTGGTTTCGGGTATAGAATACACATGACTTTTTGTTCACACGACAAGCATTTGCGTTGATTAGGAGAGAGAGAAAGAGAGAGAGTCACCTTTTAATGATAGTGACTTAAACAGGGGCAGTGAGCCACCAACAAGTGTACCATATGAGTCCGCTCATGGATTTTTACCCGCTCATCTTGGACGAAATTAGTGGGCTTGGTGCGGAAAAGTTCAAGTGGAGAGAGGTACATTCGTTCATCCTAACCTCAAATCTGTACCCGTCTTCTCATTCAAAAAAAGAAAAAAAAAAGAACGGCGTCGCGCATTTTACGGTGCTTTTTAAGATGCGAACAGTGCGGCTTTGCGCACCTGATTGTGGTGGTGCAGCACTGCTGCTTCGTGGCACAGAACTTCCTCACTTGAAGCCCACGAAGCCGCGCCGCTCCAAGTAACATATCTGGTTGCCGCGCAGCAATATACTTCACTAAAACAGAGCTTCCTTTCTTCTAGCCGTCCTGTCCGACCTTAAACAAAGATCTACGAATTTGTATGTGGGTACATTGCTTACATAAACCGATCGTGGATCGTGTTTGGCTCCTTTAGCAACCGTGGTTTAATCATCAATCCAGGCATGTTTAAACATGTGGCGGTTCTTGACTCCTTGTTGTTTCTTTCGTAAAAAAGCTGGATGCGTTCGGGATTCTTTCTATAATTGCGGGAATGGCTTGGAAAGCACGCGAACAATTCTCACTGTGCATGGCTTGCGATTCTCATGGCCGGCATTCCACGATATGTACTGCCTGCCTTACTTCCCAACAATTGTTAATTCGCAACAATTGTACCAAAAGTTGTAGCGATAGCACATGTTTCTGAGAATACGTTCCTTCCAGTCCTGCTGCGTGACGTCACACGTGTTATTAGCAAAGGTGGTCGATTAAATTGCAAAGATCACTTACGAATGAAAGGCTCTGCGACTAATAAGTTACCTATAGTAAAATGAATGAATCAATGAATCAATCGATCAATAAAAATCAATTGATTGAAGTAATACGATATTGCAACTTTCTTCTGTAACTGTGTTCTAACCCTAACTGTGATGTTGCACTTGTCGAGGAGATTGGTTTCTTGAACACTCCTGCATATACGCATTTTAAATACTAAGCATTGCAATGCCTACCCAACGAGAAATTTGTCCGTACGTCACTTAGGACGAACACAATGGCTCATACGCACTTAAGGCAGAGGCTACTATCATCCAGCAAAGGGAAGCGAATTGTGCATACATTCATTGAAATCGGCCAATACAACACACAGAAGTGCACACTTTTCAATGAAGAACAAGCTCAAAACAAGGATCCCAACCATAAATAAAGCGTTGCATACCCCACTCAGCAGTTGTAGGTGTGCTTTTGCAACAGCTTCGCTGGACATGACGGTTGAGACAGACCGATAAGTGTTGATAAGGGGAGGATCACGTTCCATAAGGTTGGCAACGACCCATGAGGATTGATAACGATTTACGCTTGTCGAATAAAGCTTCTTAACATTGATAATGACACCGGACTGCGAGGAGATGTGCAAGTGGCATAGTGTTTACGCATACTTAGACAACTCTAGAGGAGTTCCTGCGTGAACTTTTGTATTCACTCTTGTTAACACATTCCTGTAGCTCTTCCGTGTGTGCTTGCATGCGTTGTGTTTTCCACCAACGAAGGTGTCCGTGAACAGCCCAATGCTTGTGGACATCTGGACAATGCTTGTGGACAATCACACGGACACTCCAATGCTTGTGAACTGCTGAAAAACATTAATTGCCATCACAACTGCAGTTACTGTCGTTTTTTTTCTTGTGCATTCTTTATCTGAAACTTTTTTCTAGCATGTATATGTGGGTTAAGCGAAGATGAGTAGCCAGTACCGTATAACAGAAACCCACATATCCTTGAATGTAGTGAATAAAAATTGAATTAGATATATATTTACTATTTTAATTAATGAGTTATTTGATCCTGGGATACAAGCACGCCAATATGCATTTGCATGGTCGCGTAGGGATTACTGATGGCGGCGGACGTTAGCACCAACCTAGTAGCGGTCACTCTGATACGAGTGAAATTGGCTGGGGTCAGTATTACAAATATTGTTCTCTTGCTTCTTTCCAGGGGAACAGAAATCATCAGGAGTGCGGACAGTATTCAGAACGTGCTACTGGAGGTATGTATCTGAACGTTCTTACGTATAGAAGCGGGCACCAATGCAGGCTAGTCGTTAGAAAGAATGGTTCTCTGCTACGTAAGCTTATAGGGACATTTACGACTTACGGGAGACGATTCACGCGTTTCGCGTCATTAGACTAGCTTAGCATCACGTTGCGAGAGGCAATTTATCTGTGCTCGCTTATGCTACAACGTTCAAGCATTCTCAGTTCACGCAATAATCCTCGCAATCCTAACGGGAGAAACGAAAGGAAAAGAGAAAAGAAGAATTGCGGCGTGGACTATTATGTGTGCTTTACGTGACCCGAAGTATCTTGGCGAGTGCAGAATGGAAAAAAATAAATAAATAAACAAAACGATTGTGACGACCGGAATGTGCATCTCAGTGACCCACATCGTTCCTGACCAAAAAGTAGGGGGGAGGGGGCGTTTTACAGAAAGGAAACCCACACAAGAGGACGATTATTGCTGTCTCGCAGAGTGGCACCCTAAAGGGGGCGGAGGACTTAAAAAGAAGAGTGGGCGCTCGAGAGTTATTACCGCACTCTGACGAATTCCATTCGAAAACAATGAAATGTACGTGTTACGCAAGAACGTACGGTATTTCCGAAAAAAAAAAAAAAAAGCCACCGAAGCGCTCGATGGCGTAGAGCTTGGACAAGACGTCATTTATAAAGGGTTCCTCTCTTAACGGACCTTGCAAATTTTTTTTCCTGACAGTTGCTGGCTGTGTTGCAGAAAATGCCAGTGCCTCGCAGAGAGAGTGTGCACATGCGAGTAATGAATCGGCGTGAAAAAAAAGCCAGCATCACCGCCATGTTTCGCGCAGTACTACTCTCTGCGTACATTTAGCAGTCTTCACCTTGTTCTTTCCTCGACAAACATCAACTCCTTGCTCGTGACCTCAATGCGTCGGCGTCTAAATGTGCGCATTCACACGAACTGGTGTTTGCACTTCGGCTTGCATTTTCAATAGCGTAGCGCTTAAACATAAACATGTCGTGACAATTACGCGTCGCATAGAAGACAATAAGGACAATTGAGCGCATTGCACTTGGTTTATATAATTTATGTAGCCGCTTCGCGGAAGCTTCGCTTCACACAAACTTCAGCATTATGTTGGGCCTGCAGATCTTTTTTTAGTATATCTGCTAAGTTGTAAGTAACTTTTTAAAGTTGTGCTCACCTAAGGCCTTCCTGCAGGCATTAAGCATTTCAAAGCGATATAATTATGCAGCACAATCGCCGAACTATAGAGCTCAATCCTACAAAAAATTACTAGAAGGAACTTTGGCACTAGTATGTACGTGTGTACACTAGCGTATATCAGTATATACGTAGTGTGTATAGTAGAAGTATGGCGGTTTAAGTATCTTGGGAATAATGGGCGTTGAGTACATCAGCCTGAACTTCGTCTTTATGGCTTTTGGCGGGTTTGTGACTTTTAAAATTGCTGATTTTTTAAAAATCACAATATTTCTTGTTTCTTGCCGAAAGTCGCAATCATTGTCTACGTACAAAAAGACAAACTATCTTTCTTCCTTTAGAAAAGTGCCTGTTGTAAGAAATTTGCAAGAGAAGGCGTAATAAACGACGTCATAGGACGGTTTGAAGACACAGGCGCGAGGCGTTATTGTATAATGTTTAAGGACAACCGACACAGGACGCAGAAATTGAGAATGGGACACATACGGCGCTGACATACAACTGCGTTTATCGGAAAAAAGCGATTGCTTTGTTTTTTAAAGCCTTAACCGAGCATGCGCAGTTGCTGAATGTCGATAAAAGCTCTTGTCAGTCCCAAAACATTGTCTCACGGTCTCGTGTGAGATTAACGCCGCTGTTCATCCCTGTTCGACAAGCCCATTTCCTTCGAAGATAAGGCTACGGAAACCTGTCTAACACAGCCTCTACCTTCTCTCCTTATGCGGAATGCTTCCGCCGCTTCTCTTGTGCCGTAGTATAGTTTCACGAAGAATCGGGAATATCTAGAAGGTTTCTAAATCTAAACTGTTGTAACTTTGAACGACATTGCTATTTGCGGAAGTAAACGATTTTGTTTTCACGACGTTTTCGTAGCTTAGTGTTTCCGCTAGCGCATTTCCACGGCACTCGTGTGCCTTTTAGTTTGTGCCCTTTTCCGGCAACGTGGACGTCGTTCGTACTTTCAACGTGAACATTCAAATTTTGCGAAACGCTCGGAAACGTTCGTTTCTTTTGAGTATACGTGCGAACTTTACGGCTGTTGTCTTTACAGTCTTTTCCGTGTTCTGCGTCTGAAACTTATTTTCTCTTTCGAGAAAACATATTACTTAGGTGGAGCAGCCGACGCCGTATAACAGGTACCAGCATCTCCTCGAACACCGCTAATAAAAAGAAAGAAGAAGAAGAAAAAAAAAAATAAATCAGACAAATGCACGTACAAATAATGAATGTGACGGCATCTGAGTGACCGCTGCGCCAGTATTTCTTAATAATATATATATATATATATATATATATATATATATATATATATATATATATATATAATTTTCCTTTAGAAACCTCTATCCACCGCACTGCGTTGTTGCTGCCGACTCAGTTTAAGCTGACCTGATCCAGGAGCCATTGTAACCAAAGGCAAAGGCCAAGGTGTGCCTGTTTTGACAGCAGTACACCACATGCGTTCCTCGCATTGGCTTTTAACTACGGCTTTCTTAAAGATGGCAAATACCAGAGGCAGTGCAATCAAAGAGAAGGGTGGCGTGATTCTGATGATGCTACTGCATTGCAGTCGCTCAGGCGCAGTGATTTTATTTTCTTTCAAACGCTAGCTTCTCAGCGACTATTCCCCGAATCCTAAATAAAGGACACATTGATACCAAGTTATGTGAGCATAAATGTGCTGAATGATTCAAGGGGACTTTGCGAGCGGTTCCCAAAGGAATGAAAGAAGGAATCGCAAGCACATTTACAGGGTCGTCAAGGCAAAATTAACCGTGATTTCAATAAAAAAGAATGCGATGTTTGCTACGCAAAATGTACTTGCGCCAATGAGTCTCTAGCGGCCAATGACGTGGCAATTTTGCGTGCATTCGCGAGCTTCTCTCACGCTCGGAAAAACACTTTTATGTAGCCCGCATTGAGGGACAGAAAGCTGTTATCGAGAGTTTTTCATGTTTCCCTACAATTTTCTCACTGACACTTTTAATCTAATTAAGAATATTTGAGAAGCTGAATACTTAATTACGACTAATTATGTACTTAGGCGGAATGCAAAAAAACACAAATACATTGACCATCTCCAAGCGACGGCAAACAACATTACCTTGGTCCTGTCCGGTTACGCGGCATTTGCGTATTTTTAAAAGTCTTGGTGCGCGATAATTGGGACGCACTGTATACGTTATTCAAGCGCATAATGACTTTACGAAAGGAAAGGAAAATTGGGCGCCGACTCTGCGACACAACGGAGTTCCAACAGATTTCAAAGGAGCTAATGCTAGCTGTCTCAGATCATTATTGATGGTTTCTACGGGAACTTTTAACTTCATTCCCGATAGAAATGCACCGCAGTACAATTTGACCAGACCCAGAATGCACAACGAGTCGGCACGAATAAGTAAGTGTTCATCGTGTACGCTACCGTGTGAACGAAAAAAAAAATGTTTTAAATTACTTTCCCTCTAGGAAGCGGCGCCGTAGTCGCCACCGACATTCTCTGTTCGCAGAGCGGCGGCGTCGGGCGACCGCTAATGAACTCTGAGCTGTCCGGAGTGCTCTAATTGAGACCGCCGCCACAGGTAATTAGGACGTCGCCGCACTGCAGTCGCCTGGCGCCGACGATGAGCCCGGATAAAAATGCAAGCACGTATGGCGCCAGCCGCAACGTGGCCGTCCTCTGGTCGTTTAAATGGTTGAGTAATGATGACTAACGACTTACGCTGGCCCGTAGCGTGTCACTAGAGTGCTTATCGCTTTGCTTGACGTTTACATCTCTCAACTGTGTGGTCGATAACTTGCGCAGGCGGTGTAAGACCCGATCGCGAGGCCCGTTGGCTCACGATCGTCAGCTAGGCGAAATCAGCAGCAAATACACCCGCCTTAGTTGCTTAGTGGCTATGGTGTTGAGATGCTAAGCATGAGGTTGCGGGATCGAATCCTGGCCGCGGCGGCCGCATTTAGGTGGGGTCGAAAGCACCCCTGTACTTAGATTTTAGGTGAGAGAGAGAGAGAGAGAGAGAGAGAGAGAGAGAGAGAGAGAGAGAGAGAGAGAGAGAGAGAGAGAGAGAGAGAGAGAGAGAGAGAGATGCAAATGAGAGGAAGGCAGGGAAGTTAACCAGAGTTAAAACCTCCGGTTTGCTACCCTACACTATAGGGGAAGGGAAAGGGGAACTAAAGACTGAAAGAAGACCGGTGACGAAAACAAAAGCGTGAAAAGAGAAATGAAACGGAATGGGATCATTATAGTCTTTCTAATAGGCCACTGTAACGTAAAAAGATCAACAAAGCCTTGACTGACTTTCGGTACGA
Source organism: Dermacentor variabilis (assembly GCF_050947875.1). Classification (NCBI taxonomy): domain Eukaryota; kingdom Metazoa; phylum Arthropoda; class Arachnida; order Ixodida; family Ixodidae; genus Dermacentor; species Dermacentor variabilis. The sequence continues at coordinate 127,317,284 of NC_134574.1, read as the reverse complement.
CGACAGTTCACGTTCATGATTATAGGTGCACGGTAAGGAGCCCTAGGTGGCGCTAATTTCCGGAGGTCCCCACTACGGCGTGCCTCATATTCAGAGCGTGGATTTGGCACGTGAAACTCACTTTTTAAATTTTTTTTCAGCAAGAATTACGGGTAGTACCCCTATATGACGCCAATACGACGGTGACATGACACCGACATGCCGGTCAATTTTTGTGGCATTGAATAAACTTCACTGTAGAGTACGAGGACAGGTAATTACAGAAACGGCATAGCTTTCGGGACAAGTGCAAAAAAAGAAAAGAAGATTGTTGTAACACTTGCGTGCTGCTATTTTTTATTCGCAGCAGAGAGAGAGAGAGAGAGAAAGAGAGAGCCTAATAGAGTTCGAAATGACACATCCATGCCTCTTTATTCTCATATTCTCAGATCTGCGGGACATACAAAGTGGCGTGAAATAGGCGGTTTTTTACTCGGCAACTCTGGGCATCAAAGCTATCGCGCGAGACATTGCAGTAGGTCTCACGAACTTCTGTTCGAATCGCGAGCACGAGTTTGAAAAGGGGGGTGGGGGGGGCGTGCATCAAACTTGGCCCGAGCTAAAGCTTCCTCAAAGAGAAAGCTTCAGCTCGGACTCAACACCGATTACCCTCAATTTGGATACGCGTAAAACGCGGAACCGCTTTCATGAAACAAGTTATTGGGCTATAAACCTTTTCTCGTGATATCATTTCCGCGTTTTACACGTATTCAAATTGAGGGAAATCGTAGTCGCTGGATCCCAGCTTTGGAACTTGCGACACTAGTGAGCTGCAACTAAAGCACATCATCTGTCATGGGCATGAACTGGCCTATTATCACAGCGAAGTATCTAACTTTCTGGGATACAGAGCTCGGTTATTACGCTAAACGACCGGATCTTTCCAAGAGGGACCCCTGCCCACCGTAGAGCGATATACAATAGCTTGCTGCGCTGCCTACTAAGGAGCGACACAAACTAATATAGGCATCTCGCCCGAAGCACCACAGGGGTTGCATTATATATATATATATATATATATATATATATATATATATATATATACATACATACATACATACATACATACATACATACATACATACATACATACATACATACATACTGTGTGTATTCCGGTTAATAAAATAAAAATTTAAATAAAACATATTTTATTCAAACACTTTCAGGCCTGAGAAGGCGCGAACAAAACTACAACACAAGAAATAAGGATATGTGGGAAATTAAAACATTTCGAACAACATATGGGCTACAAACGTTAGTACACCGGCTTCCACAACTTCTTAATGACCTATTCAGACCCGATATAACACCTCAATATGTCACATTTCGGACACTCTTGGCTTACTTTCTTTCCTAAACTTGTTATTTCTTTATGGAACTAAAGCCGAATCGCTTTACAGAATTGTGGTTTTACTCGATGTTATTCCTGCTTTTTGTGTTAAAGTGCCTTTGCCATGTCATCGCGTTGTGTAAACCATTAAAAGCCTTCATTTTTTTATTTTTTTGCCATGTGTGTATGGCTCAATTCACTTTTTTTTTAAAGTTATGTACCAGATGGCAGCCTTTATGTAATATGTTTGTATATCGTTCTGTAGTGTAATGTGAACGCCGTGAGCAGTGTTTCTTTTTGTGTATCTTCTTTTTATGAGAGTTTGTATGCTACTGCGAAATAAGGGCGGCCGTTACTCTGTCAAGCTGTTGAAAGACAGCTTTTACTTCGGTCCCCCTGCATCATCATGTATGACGTGATGGTCGAAATAAACTTACTTACTTAATAAACCTGTTTTCTTCTATCATGAGCCAACCGCTGGACCGACATAAATTTTCATTTTGTCGCATTGAATGAACAGTCATATTCTAACAACTCTAGGAAGCCGACAGTTCATTTAGATCTTGATACCTTTCTTCACACGTATTGCCGAGAATGGGTAAGTAGAACAAAGAAATTGAAGCACGAAGTTTACTAATCCGTATCTATATGCATCAAACAAATAGATATCGCGGTAACGTAAACTGATTCCGTTAGAACAGCGAGCGCTAATCGGCAGCGACCTTTAGAGCGAAGCTCTGTCATGATGTCATCAGCGCGGACAGCAGTGACAGCGTGCATACTTAAAACCGAGCTTTCCCAGCCGTCGTCTTGCGCCGGTGTAAGCCGGCGTGCACACGGCGTGAGCGGTGTCTTATTAAGGAATCGCGCCAGCAAAGCAGCGTGGCCCGTAGTCTAAAATTCTTGCCTCGAAACGTAACCATCAATGACTGTAAAATAAAAAAAGAAAAATTACCTTGCACTAATCTCACTCAGACAGCTACTTCAGCAACTACTTCCCTGCGGAGTGTTCTTCCTAGCTAGTAACGCGTGATATTTTTTTTTCTTTCTCGCATCATGTTTTATTGTTCGACCGAGTTTCGTACGGCTGCGGCAGCGAAAGCCTGAGTGTGCAGTCCAGCGAAGCCAAATGCGTGAGAGTCCCTAACCGAACCTTATACGCGCGGGCTGTCAGTGATGAATCACCACAGGGACGATAACGCAATTTGCAAGGCTTCGTTGTGTTTGATGTATTAGTTGCCAAGTTAGCGTACATCTCTGAAGCATTTGCTTTGCAGTTTCAACTATCAGAAACTTGTCTTTTTTGTTAGCCTTTCGTGGTGCATGCTTTCTTATTCCAGGCGTAAAAGGTAAAAAAAGAAGAAAAAAGAAAGGTTACTTTAAGCTGTCCTATCTGAAGCTACGCTCTTAACACGGTTCAAAATGTTGTATCAATTGACCCTTGATGACTCCTGAGAAGGATGCCTATTGCTTTCGCTCCGCTCGAAGACCTCAGGGTTCAACGTGCCCAATAATAACGCTCGCGCGAGCAGTGAAATTTTAGTTCATCATTTCTTGCGCTAGCATTCTTATTGTGGGATCAATTCGCATTTGCTTCCGCTAGTTAATTATGCTCAACTCTGACTCAGCAACATCTCTTATCGCAGTATTACCAGCTACAGAAATCTGTTAGATACGTTCTCCACGGGCCTGGCACTCATTGACACCGCGTGACTAACAGGCAGACTGGCGGGCTTGTGAACGAGCAGATAGCCCTAATAATCCACTCCGACGCCTGTGAATCTAATCTATCGTGGGATTACGTCACGGACTGTACGGCGTAAAATGAATGCCTATTGCCGGTAGATATGGGATACATTGCTCGTTAATGCGACCCACCGTAGGAAAACCTCGCGTACGCGTTCGAAAGCTTATAGCCTATAGAAATAAAACGCTACTTAGGAAAAAAAAAAGTACAAGAACAGCGCTATCCTGCTTCCTTATCCTCATTGCTCTGTGCCCGTTTTTGTGCTATGCATTATGTAGATGCCGCAGTTGCAATGCCGAATGCCATCACACACATACACTGCACATAGAATCAATCACTAATCAAGCGGCTGTTTTTCGCGACCTTTGTACTAGCGCCACAAAATTTATGCACTTTGCTCTGGAAAATGAAGAGTGACTGATTGGTTGCTTGATTGACAGAAATATATTGGTAGACTAACTGTAAGTCCTGCGCAAGATGCACTAAGTTTATTCGCTATCCGTCTCCAGCTACGCATTAAAGTAAGCATCTCTCTTTCTCTGTCCCTGCTTGTGATGTCTGAGTAACCCGAAAAGTTTAATGACCGAATTGATGTAATTCCTTGTACGATGTTCTGTCAAGCCATAGATCTGTCAACAATATTACCTAACGTGTTCTTTTCTTGGAGCGAAGGACAGCTGTTTATCTATTACGTAGGTGATGTTATTTTTTCTTTAATTCGATCGTTTTTGTTTAACATTACGGGAAACCTAAAGCGCTATTTGGCCTGATTACATGGATTTTATAGAGAGGCCAACATCACTTGTACGAGAAATTGCAATGTTCAAGTAGCTAGTTCAAGAAAATTCGCTGTTTTATTCTTTTATTAGTGAGCTTTCGTATGCGCAATGAATTTGCAAAATTTAGGCGAATTAATTACTAGTTAAGTTTTACTATATAGCAGAAACTGCACCTCTTTTGGAATGCTGGTCCTTAAAAAGTGCTAAAAATACATTAGCATTATCTTAACAGTTTCTCAAAGGACGCCCTCTAGCATTTCAGGATCGATTAATTGCTACGCCAATACGTTTTAGGTGGACTTTTGCGAACGGATATTTTGGAAGTGGGGCCAAACTGGGAATTTCTGTTAAACAAACAGTAATTATCTGCGTTAATTAAGCGTTGTCAACATTTAACGCATTCCCCTGAGTATATAGCTGGAAAGTTAAACAATTAATCATTAATTACCTGCGTGGACATTGCAATTTATCGTGCAGGAAACTTCCCGTTTCTTTCGAAAAACAGCCTGACAATTCGGAACAGCGGTACCTTCCACAGGGAGTGTCGACATCACATTTTCAAACTAAAGGACATCAAAAGCAAATAAGATGTTATCCGTAATCACTACACGGCATCATTTGAACACGAACGGAAAGCTGTGAAGTGCGCACTTTTCTTTCTCTTGAAATACGTAAGTGTAGAATGGGGATCGAACGGTGTTTCGACAGCACAAGCTTACATTTATGAACTCGGGAACGCGGAAATACCACAGTAAGCAAGAAACAAATAGGGCGCAAACAATCGAAAGGGCGATGTCAAATCTGAGCAATAGTTTCGCGATAGACTTGCTGAGATATTCTCCTTTGGACACTTATCGGTTACCTTTGTATTGGTTAAATGCTACGAGGCGTTCTACTTTTTGCACTGCCCCAGGGTTTGGCCCACGTTGAAAATCCCTTCAAAACCCTTGTGACGGCACCTATACATACAAATGGGCCCATCAAGTTACCAGTTTTGCTTACACTGTTTCATTGTCTGACTCAGCATTGATTACACTGTCTTCGGGATCGGCTCCAGTTTGATTAAACTGACTTCAGGATCAGTCCAGCTTTGATTACAATGTCTTTGGTATCGGCGGCCAAATTTTGATCACCATGTCTGTAGTATCAAACGAGCTTTGGTTACAATGCCCCTGGCATTGTACCAGGTCTGTTTAAACTATCCCAGTGATTTGTCCAGCTTTGATTATACTGCATGCCAGATCAAGGCAGCTTTGATTACAATGTTCCTTAGATTGACCAAGTTCTGATCACAGTGTCTGTGGGATCAAACCAGCTTTGGTTACAATGCCTCTGGCATTGTCGCAACTCTATTTATAAACACTGTCTCAGTTATTCGTGCAACTCCGATTACACTGTATGCCAGATCAAAGCAGCATTGATGACAATGTCTCTTTTATCAACGAAGTTATGATCTCAAATCATTTCTCTGGGACCAAACCAACTTTGATTACAATGACTCCGGCATTGTGCTAGCTTTGTTTACACTATCTCAATGATTGGTCCAACCTTTACTATACTGTCTGCGAGATCACAGCAGCTTTGATTGCGTTGTCTCCGGAATCGGGCAAGCTCTGTTTAAGGTATCTCAGTGATTGGTTCAACCTTGATTATACTGCCTGCGAGATCAAAGGAGCTTTGATTACAATCTCTCTGGGATCGGCCAAGTTCTGATCACAGTGTCTTCCGGAATCAAACGAGCTTTGATTGCCATGTCTCCGGCGCTCACCCAAATCTGTTTACACTACAACAGCGATTGGACGAACTTAGGTTACAATGTCTGCGAGATCAAAGCAGCATTGATTGCAACCTGTCCGGGATCTACCCGTTATGATTACGCTGTCTCCATAGTTACGGCCCCACTTCACTCTGCCAGAAATCTGCCCAGGGAATGTGCACGGAACATCCAATGGAAGGTTCGCTTTATAGAAAATGCAAAATTTCAAATGACTAGTTCACCACATATTTTAACTCGACACCTGCGCTGCGTAAAGCATTATCGGGCTCCGAGTTCCTCAAACGTTTCCAGCGTTACATTCGCAAAGCGGCCGTGATCAACCACTGCTGACGACAGGCCCTCGTCTCCCGCGTTCTGGACGCCTTTAATCTCCACCTAGCATTCATCGAGCTGATGTGATTGCGCGGGCCCGCTCGGTCACTGTGTAAACACTCGCTGTTACAAAACGCGTTCGCCACCTTAATTAAATCCCGCTGTGTAAATACATACGTAAGGAAGGAGAGGGAGGGGGGGGGGCGGGGCTTGCCGACCGAGGCACATGATCTTTTTGCCCGAACGCGCGCGAACTTCTGAATGCGCACCTGCACTCGGTGCGGCACTACAAAAAATTTTAAAAAAAATGAGAAGGTAATTAGCGACAACCTTATTGCGAAGGCCTTCTTGCCGGCGTTTTCCGCTGCGCAAACAAAGCGGACTGCGCTCGAAACGGCCACGGCGAACTCTAGATGAAGAGGACGTCGTTGTCGCGGCTTACGTAAGCCGTATGTATGTCGGCGGGAGAGCGTTCCTGAATAGGTGCTAACGACGTCGATGCCGCAAGTGCCGACACGCCGGCCTCGTTAACTGAGTTTAGCGTGTAGTCCTGCAGGGCGAATGCGGCCAGCTACGATATTTCACGAGCTTTTCATCCCCACCCCGTCTTCCCTTTCCTCTTCATCTCCGGCTCTGCAGCGCTGATTTCGCAACTGTGGCTGATGTTGACGGCTTGAGAGAAACGCGAAAGGCAGAGTGCTGAAACGAACCCGTTCCTAATGCAACGGAGAAGGTTTCCGAAGGTGAAACGAGCTTGTCGTGGCCTGTGGCATGTCTGGCATATCACGGGCGGGTATACCCTAACACGTTCGCGTGTGTTTGGAATGGTGAGCTGTTTTTTTTCTTAACCGGTGCAGTAATGTTGATCCACGTGCACCCTGATTCAAGCCTCCTTTCTAGGGTTAATAGGAAAACGAGGTTACGTGAGACCGAAGGCCAAAGTTAGTTTTCGCTTAGGTGTCGAAGTGGCACGAAAAGGGAGCCACACCGCGTGACGAAGAGGGAGACTCGAGGCAGCTTTAGTAGAGTGTGCGAAGTATTACGCACGATCTCCACGCAACCACTTTGCGCAACGTTTCAGTGCGCGTTAGTTGAAGCCCTTAAATTAAATGTACGGGAAAGTGAACGCGAGGAAAAACGTGATCTGGAGGCCATTGCCAAACCTGCCCAGGACAATAGACGTCGTCGCAGCAGGTCTTTGTCTGCACGAAGTTTCAGCTGTATATAACCTCTATATAACAAACCCGTAAGTGTTCGGGTGACAGCAGGCTTAGTGGGAACTTCAGCCTACGCTCTGTGCAAGCAGATGGCTAGTGACGTGCGCGTCGTCGCAAGTGGTAAAGCAGTACCGGGAACGTCAAATTCATCAGGCAGAGTTCTTACACAAGCGAGCGAAACACTCACCCTTTCATAACTATAGGAAGCGTTTGTGCTAACTTTCGTTTTGAAGAAATGGCTGCATGAAATTTTAAACTTGTCATACTTTCTTTCTTGCTTTTCACGAAGGTCAAATCCCTCTACACCCTAGGAAAAAAAATTGACTGAGGTTTAACCCTTGTAAACCTAGTTATCACGAGCGAAAGGTCTGCTTGACTTGGTTTTGCCAAGACTATGCGCAGTGTTTCAGTAAAGTTAGAGCCACAGTTTTTCACACATCTTACACATGCTGCCCCAACGGCTTGTCCGTGAAATCGCCGTGAAACCTAGCCATCGCAGTAGAGCTTGCCGCCAGCCGAAGGATGGGGTTCGTAAAACGTTCGTTGTGGGTAGCGTTGCTTGTACCCACGGCTTCGTCTCCTTCTCCTTGCTGTTCGCGTTCCTTAACGACGGTGGCGGTTGTAGTAGCTCCGATCTTGGCACGCTTCCGCGCTTGGTAAGCTTCTCGATAACGTGCTAATCTGGCCTCCCTTTGCTCCGGTGTTTCGGGCAGGCAACTTTGCTTGAAATTTCGCAGCCTGCCGTCTAGCGTTATCTACTGGATGATTGGGTTCAGCCTGTAGCTTGCGCTGAAGCGCGCACACAGACTGCCCAGCCAGCGCGCCATCCATGGCGACACTGAGCGACCAAGCGCCGGTGAAGCAGCCGTGTGAAAGGTGCGTTTATAGTCCGACGTTATCGACGCGCGGGCGAGTGTCGCTCGATGCCGGGTGCGTCGGATCGCGTTCGGTTTACGTTGGCTGCGCCAGTGCGTCGAACCATCGGCCGAACTACAGACGCTGCGGTTCTCGCCAACTTGCCGTAGCGTGTGCGCACGCTCACGCTACATCGGACTATGTCTGTTCTTTTTAGCCTTTAAGTTAGTCCCCCAAGTCACGTGGTGCCACAGCTGCGATGCCTCTCCGCAGCGGATCACGTGGCGTGACGTCACACCTGCCAAACACGCTCTCTGGCGGCTCAAGGTCGTGCGCGACACGATGAATGACCTTGAAAGACATGGCGTAGTAGAGCTTTTGCTCTATATACTGGTTAGTGTAAGGCGCTCTAAATAATTGCCGTGGTTGAACGCGGTTAAACCATGTTTGCCGAGCAAATGCACCGTTTTGCTTGCCTTAGGAAAGGACGCAGATGCTGCTCGACGCTGTCAGAAACTACCGCATCTACAATTGCACCACAAGACCTAACATGGACGCTGCTCGGCGCGGCAGCAGCAGCAAGCGAACTGACCTTCATGCTCCGTCTCGCTTCAACGCGAAGAGTCGAAAGCACAGCGCATACGAAACTGCTAGCACTCGGCGCACTTTGCACACATCGCAGATCACTTTCAAGATATGGGCGGCCGCACGGCGTACGCAGCAGCCGCCGGTAGTGGCGAGTCCCTGTTTGACCTTAGTTGAGCTTGAAGATCAGATTTACGAAACCAGGCGTTTTCTGGGTTTCCACCTTGAGTACTAGAGCTATCGCTCTTAAATCCATGTCTTGTCCATCTGCTATTATCAGCCACGACTCTGCACGAATTGGCCAATGGCAACGTGAGGCCAAGTGGGCGCCAGCTATCGCCTCATCGCTCAAGCTAAGCAGCACCACGATACAGAGGTGCTTGGAAGGGTAGATCTATCATCGAGACACTCCTAGCGCTGATTGCTCCGCACCTGTCGTTGTATAGTTCAGGTGTTCGCCTAAAAGGAGTACTGACATGGATACTCCAACCTGTGAACACTCTAACACACTTGTCTATAGCACGTAAAAGGATGCCGCCTATAGCAAGTGTGTAGGTGCCACTGGCAATGTGCCCGAGTAGACTACTTACAGCCACTGCGTATTTGCAACTGTGTATGCACAACTGGGTATGCACAACTAGGTATGCACAACTTGGCATGTGCAACTGGGCATGTAAACCTTCTTGCCCAATCCTCCAAGAAGGGTATGTGCCAATGGGTAGGTGTCCGAATAGATGCAGAGCGACATACACTAAATGATGACGCTGGGAAATGGAGCGGCCGACAAAGTGAAACCAGAGCATGCACAGAGAGAAAAACGCTCAATTAAATCAAAGGGAAGGAGGAGCAGGGAGTACGTTACATTGAATACCAAACAAAGTACGGTTCGCTTATCGCGTAATCACACAGATGAGCGGGATCACACTGATTTTCTTTCTTTTTAAACTTTGCACTATTGTCACTCTCGAAATGCTGGACCTGGCGTCATCGACAGCATCATTACGTCGTGACAACAAACAAAATTTACTGGCGTTGCGCAGCCATAAGGCTAGGTGTGATGGTGTTGCTTATAAAAAATTATTAAACAAAAGCGTTGTGCGCATTCAATTGGGCTGCGCTCGCCTGTTGAAGCCGCAGCGATTGCAGGAAGGAAGCAGTGAGTCACCGTTCAATAACGGCACGACGTGTGCACATCTCGAGTGCTGAACCCGAAACTGTTTAGTTTGCAGAAACAAGTACTACGATAAAGTATTTGGGGCACTCTTACAGTTGCCGTTTCAATTTTCGTTTTCTTGTTTACATGGATTCGATCTTTCTGTGACGCAATAGAGAGATAAAAACGAAATAGAGAGCAAGATTGATGAGTCGGGAATGTCGCGTTATTACACTCCTGTAAGTAAGATCGTCATAGCTTATGCGGCATGTGATTACACTCGCCTTCAGTGATCGCTGCACCACGCCACCACCGCCGCCATTTACTCGTCTCTTAGGTTCAAGTGTATCAAGTTTGAAAGACCTCCAGACATGTCGAAATCTGCAACAAACACTCCTTCGACTTGCTTCTCTGTCGCGATTGTAACAAAAAGGAAAAAAAGTGCAGGTCTTCCAACATGTGCCCCTCGGCAGACTTCTTTTGTTCTCGTATCTTCTTGTTCCGTACACACCGGCGCCAGAAACAGCGTCGCTCGCAGGCGTAGCGGCTGAGAAAGAAGCGCCTCTGTTTGCGCTGAAGAGGTGATAGGATGGGGTGCAGTACACGTATACGTGTGTATATTAAATATGATGCACGCCTGCCAACGCAAAAAACGGGCGTCGTTGTCGGCTTCCCGTTGTGCAATCGGAGGGCATGCCGATATGGGGCGCATTGTTCAAGCGATAATGCTTAACGGGCCTTGTCTCTCCCCGTCGAGGACGACGACGGGGCATCGAGGGACTCTCTACGAGCGAGCTTTTGTGCTGCTCCGTTCGCTGGAGTGTGTGTGCGTCTGCGGGAGAAGAGCAAGTTTGTTGGCGACAGTGAAGAACATGGGGGAAGTCTCTGTGCCAGCGTGGTATACGCGTTCGAAAAGAAATTCTGCGCGTGGCTTTTTAACGGTGGTGCTCGTTAAGCGAGCGCCGTGCTTATCTAGTGTGTGAGATACGCGTGTTGAAACAAGTGAAGGCACGGCGGAGGAGCCTTTTGCCGTCGGTGGTCTCGCAAATAATTGCTGTCCTGTGGACGCTGGTGCCTTGCATGGGAATCCGGTGCTGATACTTCGAAGGCTTCGCATGGACGGATGAAGAACGGGCGATACCGGTAAGCTCGGTTGTTCTTGAGCGCCGTATTCCTGGAGAAACACTAAAGTGGTCGGGCACGCGTAATCACGGCTACTTGAGGTGTACGTTACCCGTCTAATTTTGCGCAGTGACCATCTACTTAAATGAAGATAGATGGCACTTTCCATACAGTCAAGGCATTGCCTCAGTGATTCAGGCCAATGGTTCATTGGTACGAACTTGTGTTGTATGTCTATATTATATCGGACGTATTAGAAAATCTCCCAAGCCGTTCGTTACTGTGGACCATATGTGTTCTAAGCTATTACAACCAGGAGAAAAATTATGAAGCATGTTTAAACGCGATTAGTTACGGGTCAGTTTGCAGTCGATCCCTCCTCTAGGATACAACCATACGAAGCCAGTGTACAACGAAAGTACGGAAACAATTTTCAGCCGCTGGTTGGGGATCCCGCCGGCAGGAAGTTGTCTTGTCCGATATTGTTTGTAGTTTCCTATGATCAGTTGTGTGCTGAAGTTAAGACAACAATTTCCTGCATGTCGGGCTTCATGTTCTGTTGGCTTCATATGGTAGTGAACCAGAAAACGTCGCACCCCTCGGTTCCTACTGTTCTCGTCGTCTAGATTAGTTAATACTGATTTAAGTGGAATTGGTATAACTGTCACATTACGAGTAATCATTTCACGAAGCAAGAAGGGAAAGAAAAAAAAATCTGGAGCAACAAATAGCAGGTACAAGGGTTCACTTTATCCCGGTTTATTTTCGAACGCATGGGTGAACAGACTTAAAAGAAAGCTCTTCTTTCGTCCGGAATGAATTTTCCAAAGACTCGCTTATCAACCCGCGCATTGCGCTTTATGTCGTACGGCTTCGAACTGCTCAGCCGTAACGGTGAAACATATCGCGTCGTTTCAGCTAGCGATACCGGTGGGCGTCTCTTTGTTCTATACCACGCGTGCAATTTAAAAAATAACGCATTGTTCAAACGAAGCAACAGTTTTGCTGACATGACAACACCGTCTCAATGGTCTAACACTATACTCATCTCAGTTACGTCACAGGAGGCGCTCCGCGGGTATTCAAACACACACGCACGCAGGCACACACGCGCGCACGCACACAAACACTCACGCACGCACATAATGTAGCGCGTTGGCACATGAAACCCATGTGTCGCATGCCAGGTTAGCGTGTATTTCGAGCGATTCCGAGAGCACGTTCACTGATCACTAAGAGAAGCTTACGCGGCTTTGGCTAATTCGAATAAATCTCGCAGCTGTATAGAGGAACTTTTAGCTCGGGGTCCGCTCCGATTTCTCTACACAAATGCATGTATGAAATGCGGGAAGGCTCCCCTGAGGCGACAGCTGGACCGATTCGAATGATATTAATAATTTTCGTTCCCCAGTTTCCTAACAAAAAAGCGTCGTAGTTCCGAAAGTTGTGGGTGTGGTGGGGAAAAGTTTGTTCTTCATTTTCGCCACTTTAGTAATCAGATATTTTTTTTTTCACGTAGTGAAGCAAATGGAGCGCTCAAAGGATAACTTGCCAATCCGAGCTAACTTAGCTTTGCTTCGAAGAGAGCCCTATTTAAGATTCTGGCAGCAGAGAGCTGCATTACTACTAATATTGTCCATATATTACAATATCGTACAATATAGTAAATCGTATTTCTTTCCTCACATTTCCTAAAATGTTGGGCAGTAAACCGGATATCCTTCTTCAAGTTAACCTCCCTGCCTTTCACATCTCGTCTCTCTCTACCGCTCTCTCTAACAAGAAAAATGGCGGATACCACCTTTATGTGTGAAGCGGTGAAAGGCAAAAATATCCTTGACGTTTCCCGCAGATTTAAAACGAGAAGCTATGCAAACGCAACACTAATGACACGAATGCAATACAATTTTACGAAATATAACATTAATGACGCGAATGCCGTAATATGTTTGTATGCAGTGGGTATGTTTGTCATGCACCTAAGATCTTCTTGGGATTGATGAAGGGCTTCGGTCTAATGCTAAGCCTGTGTGTCATGGGCATTCTACCTTTGTTATTATAATTTGGGGTTGACTTTTAGGTTTAATGCGTTTAATTTTTTTTTCTGAATCTCTATGTGAAAAGGAGTAGCCGGCGACAACTAAAGGCGACATGTCCTACCATACAATAATAAAAAAAAATGTTTATGCGAACGTTGCAAGCACCAAGTGGTCCAAGCGCCTACACCCTATATATGGCGCGAACCCAGCGGCCTCAAGTTGTATGCGGTGAGACATCCGCAGAACTGTGCCCGCAGTGAAGGAGGCAACGGAAACGTCGCCTTAAAAAGGTTCTCCGCTTAGGGATAAGACGTTGGCTGTGGCTTCAGGCTCTCACCGCCTTCGATGTCGCACGTGTATCTAAAATTTTCCCGCATTTGAAGGCAATGCCCTCGGGGACACGCCAACCAACCGCCAGCTTTACACCCTCTTCTTGCCGTGTATCCAATTTACGCGGCGTGTTGGCAACAGACACCGAGGACAAGGGGGGGACTTTTCAATGCATACGCTTATTACGTTTCGCGGTTCGGTTCCCTTCCAGCAACTCTTCCTCGAAAGAAATTGGGCGGTCGGGTGAGACGGGGAGGGGGGGGGCAATGTGGGGGTGGTTCGAGGCTATAGATGGTGGAGGAGAAGCTGTCGTCGAATCGATATGGTTGTTGAGTCATTGTGCCTTTCTTGCCGGCCGCGCGGCCTACGCCGCTCTTTGCCTCGCGCATCTCTCAGCCCTCTTGCGCTGAGCGCTTCGTGTGGTCTCGCAGCAGAACACGGGAATCCAATTTGCCCAGCGCACCCCTGCGCGAGCTCTCTCTTCAGGCCGTGTCCACTTTTTTTTCTTTTCTTTCTTTTTCATCAAGGTTGTGGCGGGTGCCGTGGAACGACCAATAGCAGGCAACTTTGAGGAACCCCCGACTCGTCTGTATCGCGTAAGAAGCCGAGAAGAGCCGAAATGGGGCCTAACCGAGTCGCACTGGCTTCTTATTTCGGCTTGGGTGCGTCGTGCGTCGCGTTGCGGTAAAGAACTGTCGATTGATTTAAAGCTTGTAATTGATTGATTCATAGCGTGTAAGCCTAATGTGACGCTCAGACGAGACCTCATTGTTATCTCCTTGCCCGAGGCTTCAAATCCGTATGGGTTACATAAAAAGAAAATTAAAGAAAAATGTCGTGAATGAAAATTCTCGTCGAGGCCGGCGACTAAAGCCTTTTCAGGGTGGTCACTCGATCATCTGAGCTAATCGGGCGGCATACACATGGCAGAGCGAGGTCAAATTCAGCGACAACTTGAAGCGCGGATAAAGTGAATGTGAGAAATCAGTTTTGCAGAAATCTGCAATGTGGAGTTGTTTTCACAAATGTCGTAAATTGTGATGCAGCTGAGAGAAGCCCGAAGCCACAAAACGCGAACTCGCGGGGAAGTTTCACTGTTGTATCCCAGTGATTAGACTATCGCCCGTACTTCAGCTCAGAGTATCACAAGGGTCCTTGTATCACCATGGCACCATGTACCCTTCCAATCGATAACGGAAACCGAGGTTCTCGCGCTGTGGCCACGATTTGAAGTTCCCGAAGTAAATGACGGTATATAGGCCAAATGGTGACGCATCCGAGTCGTCTTTCTGTGCGCCCTATAGACCAGAATCTGTCATTATCGCACACCAGATTATAGAGCAAGCGCACTTAATCTCGACCCCAGTCGCCAGCTGTCGGAGAAACCACGTGGGGCTGCCAATTTGGGGACGGGACAGCTGACGACAAAGCCGTGGCGAGTGAACGGTGGCGGCAAGCGTGCGATGCAAACGGGCTGAGCGTTCTAGTGGCTTTCTTTTTATGTTCATTCCGCCAATTCCAGCTGTCCCCGGCAAATGATGGCTGCCTTCAAGAGGTGCTGTAGCTTCGGGCCTACGCGGGTCCTGCCCTTGTTTTCTCTATCACTCTTTCTGGGCTACACGGGAGAACACGTTAAACAATTTTGTCAGTGCGTAAGTTGAAGTCACGGATGTCGCGTAACCCCGCTCCTGATTGGCTCCTTCGTTTTGAAGCGTTGAAATCAGGGAATAGTAATCGCCTTGCGTTCACAATTTTTCCTTTACACTCGGGATTGTAAGACGGTGCGCCATCGTTAAGCAAATTCATGCAGGCCTTCTTCGCGAATAAACAGCAGACGTGTCTTGCATATATCTGACTAACTGCGAGCAGCATCATATAGTCGTGAGGCTTGTCTATCCGTGTAACGGCTTCTCTGAAACATCTCTCTCCTCTCTCTCTCTCTCTCTTCCACAACTTTTCTGCCTTCAGCAAATGGCGGGCATACGCTAGTGACGCAGGAGCAGAGCACTTTTTTCAGGAGGGTAGATTCTTTTGACCAATTGGTTACATCGCTGAAAACTGAAGATAGTGCAACACACACTCAGGGAGTGAATGAATGGAGTGCGCGTGTGTCTCATTCGATTCCTTCATTCGTGCGTGTACCGCGTCGTTTTCACTTCGGACAGTGCGCGGGGTCATCGTGTGCTGGAGCCGGGGGCAAGGTGCCGGAATCTATGAGGGCCGCACCTTAGCTCAGTATCCCCGGAGGAGGGCATCGTCCACCCCAAGTTGGAGAGCGCACTCAGCGCGGGATTAGAGCAAGTCCGTATACCGCCGGAGACTGACTACATCTCTGAGGCTCGCTCGAAATGCGCTGGCCTCGCGTCTTCGAGTGGACTTGTGTCTTCTTGTGTCGTGTTTTAGTGGTAATTTGCCCTTCGGCGTCCGAAAGCTTTCTAAGCGCATTTGTGAAGACCTGTCTCTCGCTTAAAGCTGAAGACAGATAGGAAATATGGTCTATGCGTTTCCGGTTGAGCAGAAAGTTTTGCTTCCGCGCGCATGTCGCATCCGCGTATATAGTCCGCACCCGCATAAGGTTCGAACGCCGTCCAATCAGTTCAACCGTCCAACCTGGCTGTGGCTGTCACTGCTTTGCAGTTTGTTTATTTAGTTATTTTAAGCGTAGCATTTCTTTTTCCTCTTCGCCCTCCTCCCCCACTATGTCTCTGGTTGCTGGATGCTGCTCTCTTTCCGAGAGGACAACTTGGCCATCTGGGTACGAGCCTGAATAGGCAACTTGGACCACTGGGTATATGCAATCGGCCCAGTGGCCCGAGTTGCCGAACTATGTGTAAGTACAGTCACCCGCAAAAGCTTACGAGACGCGGGATTTGCGAAAAAGCCAGCTTTCCGCGAAGCCTGTGCACGTAGCCTCTAATTAAAAGCTTTGATGTGTAGCAGTTCTTGCGAACTACACTGTGATCCATTAAACTAGTTGCGGTACGCCTTAATACAGCAGAAATCCGCATTTGTCGTGAAACCCGTGCCCCGTAAACTTTTGCGGGTGACTGTACGTGTTCTGGCGGATTGGCCCATTCTTGGCCAATCCGCCAGAATGGGTGCGCACCACAGGGACACGAAGCGTACACCTCGATGCCTCGTATGCATCTTTGTTGGAAGTCTGTCACATCTATTTGTGCCCCATACACCGCTCGTCACTATCCTTCCTTCGGCAAACATCGTGCATCGATAGTGCCCTCTTGGCGCAGAGATCTGACAGAGTCACAGCCGATGAGATTGTGCTCGTGTCATCGGCTATACTGCTTCCACTACGCTAACTCAAACACGCTCCGCGTCATTTAGATGCAAATGATGTGTGAGTTCCTTTCGTTTTTCATCAAGTGCGTATAAGATGACGTGAGTAATGAGGTAGCAGTCGAGATTGTCGGGTTTGCTTTCACTTTCTGTTTAGCTCTGCTCTTTTATAGAGGAGGTTCTGTGGAAGATTGAGGCGAATTAAGACTACCTCTTCTACTTGATTCATGTGTGTTTTAGAGCAAGACATAGAAAAAAATAAATGACAATGATAAATGAATGAATGAATAACCAAATGGCAATGGAAGTAATGAAGACAACATCGCAGCGAATGTACCCGCCGTGGTTGCTCAGTGGCTATGGTGTTGGGCTGCTGAGCACGAGGTCGCGGGATCGAATCCCGGCCACGGCGGCCGCATTTCGATGGGGGCGAAATGCGAAAACACCCGTGTGCTTAGATTTAGGTGCACGTTAAAGAACCCCAGGTGGTCAAAATTTCCGGAGTCCTCCACTACGGCGTGCCTCATAATCAGAAAGTGGTTTTGGCACGTAAAACCACAAATATTATTATTATCGCAGCGAATGTATCACTAGACGTTCATGTCACTACACAAATAATATATAGACTTAGTATTTCCTATAGACAAGTGCTCTTCATTTTTTTTTTCATTTGCCTTCTCGGTGTTGTACAGTCTAACATTTGCGAGTGTATATATAATTAGGTCGTAATTTTAAAAAATAATACAAATTAGCTCCCTAAATCCAAATCGTCTTGAGCAGGCTACTCAGAATACACCGATTCTCATGAGATAATCGAAGTTAAGCCGCGCAGCTTGGTCACTTAAATTGGAGGAGGATCACCTGCGAACGTCTTCTACTAATTGCTTCTCTACTACCACAAAGCAGTTCTAGCATCCGCCTT
This sequence comes from Dermacentor variabilis, assembly GCF_050947875.1. Lineage (NCBI taxonomy): Eukaryota > Metazoa > Arthropoda > Arachnida > Ixodida > Ixodidae > Dermacentor > Dermacentor variabilis. Next base: position 127,299,780 of record NC_134574.1, on the reverse strand, counting down.
GAACGGCCTCCTAAGTGCCCAAAGTGTCGACCTCTTAAGTGCCTTCGCCAAGCTCTTAAGCATTCCTTTATTGCCGCTACTTCTCTCAGCTTCGTACGCTACCCATTCCTTGTCGCGTCTCGCTGCTCGAGCGAAGTATCTTGGCCACAGCAACGGGGCGCCCACTGGCATTTTTGAGGGTGACATTTCTTGCATGTACTTGTCGCGACTGCACTCTCTCTACTCCATCGCACAGTTCGATCTGCGCTATTGCGAAAGCTATAGAATTACCCAGGGCAGCACATGCAACCGACATAGCGGGTGTAATAAAAAGGCTCTGTGCCACTATACGACACGCATGGTGGCGTTATCCGGTACAGCATGTTTCTCGCCGATCGAAGGCGCATTGCGTTTAGGCGATCTCGTACGGGTTACGGGCGCGGAGCTCAGACTCCGCTGTCGTGAGATGGCATCGTGCTATATAATCGTTTTTTTTTTCTTCCTTTATTTTTTACTGCCGCGTTAGGTGTCTATGCGTGCACCAAACTAAATGCTGTTGTGTTTATGTAGCCTTGCGAATTTCCTGCGCTATACATCTGACGCGTTATCTGAAAGGTTGAGCAACAGAAAAGCGAAGGAACAGGTAGGAAGGTTAACCAGGCTGCACTTAGTCGGCGACCCGCCGAGTTGGCCCAGTGCTTATGGCGTTGCGCTCCTTAGCTCAAGGTCGCGGGTTCGACCCACGGGCCGCGGCGGCCGCGTTGCCAATGAGCAACAAACTCTGCCGGGTCCCGCCGGGGCACACGCTAAACGCACGCGCACTTCCCGTGGCGGCAGTCCGCGGCAGCCTCCTCCTCGAGCTGAATCTATCTTTTGCTTATAAAGCATCGACCATCATGCGATCGTAATGACGTCACGCCATCGCCTCTTCGATTAACCTCCAGCCGGTAGACGGCGCACGCTCACAGATGGCTGGCCACGAAGTGACGTCGGCGATCACAAGGGGATGTGTGACTTCTTTTGGTGAATTTCTTCAAAATAATTTCCGGTCACTCGTTTCGGTTTACTTGTTGTCGTGGCACCATTCGCACCGTTGCCCTTCTTGAGAAGTCTCAGGTGAGCCATATTTGACGCTTTTGAAGCATGGGTTCGCATGCTGCTCTGTTTCTTGACGTGTCCGGAGAGTTTGACACGGTCGGTCACGACACCCTTCTTCGAAGGTTATATCTACTCGGCTTCAAAAGTGCTTTCTGAGATTCTTTGAAAAGGTTACCTTGACCGCCGCTCGCAAGTGGAATCCTCGGACGAAGAGTTAGTTGCCTTTCAATTCAGGTTTAAAAGCTGGATCTCCGCGAGGCTCTGTTTTTGTCCCTTTTACTATTCAGCTAACTTGTAAACGATTTCATTTCGTCATGTTTATCCGACTGCCTCGTTCTTCAATATGCCCAGACACTACTGGAATTTTAACTAAACGCATATCTTACGTTCAAACTGCAGCTTTACTGCAAGATCATGTACAAGCAGCAGGGGATTACATTGCGAACAATTACTGGCCTGGGAACGAGCGTAAAAACCAGCATAATTTGTCTTACAAATACTTTAAAGACAACTCCTGTGGATTCACGCCTGTATCTTCAGACTAGCGACTATCCCTCCTGTCTATACTACATCGCTGTGGAATATGTAAACTCAATAAAGTCTCTCTGTGTTTTCCTTGATAGAAACCTTGCCTAGACAAATCACCTATGACACATTTGTTACAAAGGATATTTGCTTGGCTGCTTTTTAATATTAAAGCGTTTATTCCTCTACCTGTAAGAAATAAAATCGCAACTACCTTTGCATAAAATGTTTTAAGATATGGTATTATGGCACATTTGCGTTTTATCCCGCCTGTTGGCGTTGCCGCGTCGACCATGTCCTGAAGTGCAGGTACGTCGAAGAGTGTTGCATACAACACTACTACACATCTAGCAGTATGAACTTGTTTGTGCCCTTAGGTCTTCCTACATTTAGTGGTTTGCGCTCGAAAAAAAAAAATGTCGTAACACGTAATTTTCGCAACAGAGAATTTCAACATCATTATGTAGCTCCGCGGTCATTACGCAAGGCACCCCGCTTCGTTGCACCCCGTCGTACGACGAGGTTTGGCAAGGCTAGAAAGATATGCGTATCTACGAAGAATGTTTATTGAGTGTCTGGAATACGTTTTCCACGTAACGTGACCACGCATTCTAAGAAAAAAATTAATTTGCAAAATATTCGTTCATTCCGGTATTGCTTATTTACCGTTTTTCTATTTCAAATTGCTTGCGCTGCGCAAAATTCCTTAAGACGACGTGGCATTGATTGCTAGCAGCATTTTGTAGTTTTTGCCAGTTTTTCTATTCCTAGAAGGAGCTGACATGCCCGAATTGTTATGCATCACCCTCGAAGATGGAAATAATAATAATAATAATAATAATAATAATAATAATAATAATAATAATAATAATAATAATAATAATAATAATAATAATAATAATAATAATAATAATAATAATAATAATAATAAATTGTGCATTAGATTATTAAATTACTATTAATTAAGTTAAAATTACAAAGTGTTAAATTTATTAAAGATGTGCATCTATACTGCAACCACATCGCTTAGCTGACGATGCCGGGCCACGTGACACAAGTCACCATTGGCTTAGATGGACCCGTTCTGCGGTAATGATTTTCTTAGGTGCTTAATAACGATTATTATTATTATTATTATTATTATTATTATTATTATTATTATTATTATTATTATTATTATTATTATTATTATTATTATTATTATTATTATTATTATTATTATTATTATTATTATTATTATTATTATTATTATTATTGCATAATTCATGATGCCTTGACGGAGTGATCTGGAGGCGGGGGTAAGGGAAAGGGCGATCAACGCAGGTTTATGGCAGGAATGAAAGGAAGAAGCGAAAACGCTTGACGTGCGTCTCTCAAATGTTTTTACAGCAGGCAACATCGTACATTTCACAGTCACAATCACCGATAACTTGACCTAATTAGGAACAATCACAGGAGAAACCGTAGAAGGTACTTCGTTCGGCCCGGTACATATCATAAGCGCCTGCAAGAAAAAAAAAAAGAAAGAAAGCGTATCCAATCTGAGGAAGATTTCAGCAAAAAGTGAAATAAAAGGGAATAGAAACAACGCTTTAACATGCCACACAAGCTCGCCAAGTACCTAAATTGTGCACTGTAACAAGCTTGCGCGTGTGCAAAGTCTGAGGTCAAAGCCCGTCATTAGGTAGCTGTGTTTTTTTATTTCTTTCACTTCATTATTGTCAATTTGTGTCTCTGTTCGCCTTCAGCTACGTCGCCTTTGGCAAGAGCGCAGGAAGCAACAAGCTAACTAACTATAACCAACGAAACAAATTTCATTTTAACGCAAAAACGCGACTAATAACAACAAATAGTTCAAACGGCATCGGCGAAGGGCTCTTGCATTTTTAAGCGTGTCTCGTACACGTTACCCTCACCACAACGCTCGAACGACGTGTTTGCCATTGACGTACGCGCCACGCGTATCGTAGTTTTCTTTTCTTTTTTTTTTGAGTTCCGACCGTTGTCGTTATACGAGAAAACGCCAGTAAAGCACGTACCAAATACACAACGCGGACAATCGCATCAACGCGTGTATAGTGAAACAACCAGGATAACTAACCGAGGAAAGCGTGAAACACAAGCTGAGTGTGTGTGTGTAAATTTTGCCTCGCATACTATTTGCTTGACACTATCCGAACGTCGTCTTTCAACGCGTTCGGAGTCCCGCGCGGAGACAGCGCGATGATTGACTTGTTTTTCGTGCAGGAGCGCGATCGGGACGCCTATGAGAACATGATCGTAGCGTGCGGCTCTCGTCGCGAGTTGATGTACGATGTTTCAGATCTTTCCTTTCTTTTTTTTCTCGCTGGCAAATCCGCGCGAGAAAATAAAAAAAAGAAAACCGATCTTACGAGTGATGTCGGGAACCGAAGCTTTCAGCTTCGAAAATTCGAAAGCAATCGTAAACTTTCGCTGGAGCGTGCATATACTCACTTTGATGTGTCCCTCGAGGTTTACAAATGTAGTGCAGCTGTCACTGCGCACGTACGTCTAGATTTCTTAAAGTGCCGTTTCTCAAGAGCGCCGTCAGCGAAAACACTCCGGGTGCTTTGACGTCCGTTCCGTCGCTGCTCGGGTTTCAGCCGTCTGCCCAAGCAACGCTATAATGTTATTAGTACTCATTGCGTTGAGTGTGTTGTTTGTTCAGTCCGGAGTGATTAACAGTCGCAGAACAGTAAAACTTCTTGCTGTACGGGTTGGTTGAACACTAGGAGACGCGTATTAGCAAAATGAGGAAACCAGCTTAAGAAGTAAGGAGTGCGAAGGAACAGAATGAGCGTCGAAATTAACTGCTACGCGTCGCGGCAGCCCAGTGGCTCTATGTGGTCTTGCGCTGTTGAACTTGAGGTCGTGGGTTGGATCCCAGCCTCGGCCTCCGCATATTGATGGATACGAAATTTGAAAAACGTTCTTCTGCGCGGATGTACAGACACACGTTGAGGAACTCCAGGCGCACAAAATTATTTCGCAGTCCCCCACTATCGGGCTTCTAGCACACGCACTCACACACACACATCACACGCACACGCACGCACACGCGCACGCACGGCTCTGCTCCGTCTTTCTTGTCTTTTTTTTTCTCGTTGCGCTAATATGCATCTGTTAGTGGGCCGTACAAGAGACGTCTCCGCAGCCGTCGTGTTAATAGGGCACTTGTCTCCGTTATACTAACAATTGCTTTATTTGGCAGTGCTCACATGGACTCATCTTTCTTTATTTCCCTCTCACCCCTGTATAGGGAACAAGGATCAGCGAGTGCCGAGGGAAGTCTACATGTCAATCAAAAAAAAAAAAAAGGGGGGGGGCGGGAGGGAGGACAAGGGGTGGCCTTCAGATGCTAAAACAAACGAACGAAAGGAGATGTGGCTCCGCATGTTGCGTTTCCGGTTCCGCCCCCCCCCCCGCCCCCCGTATATATGACGCAGTTTACCAAATGTCTCTAATCTTTCGCTTCCCCATCGACCACACGCAAGCACGCACAGTTGGCTTCGCATGTTTCTGTCTTTGCTTCCTGGTCGAACCGAACAAAACTGCGAAATACACGGTACGCGCGCACGCGCGCGAGTATTGGAGAGAGCCGCGACGTACTACTGTCCACGTGCAGCCCAGCGAGCGACATCACACACACACACACTGACTGTAATTGATTCGAGGCGCGTGCGCGCCATAATCGTCGTGGCCAGAGTTGCGTGCAGGGTTGCGTTGTGCGTAGAGCCCACGAGGTACTATCAGGAGCGGACAAAGCAAGGCCGTACTGTTTGGGCACGTCGTATCGCTGGCGACGGACAACGAGTAAAAGGACAGGGGGGGGGGTCGCGGGGGAGGGGTGACGAATGCAGCGAGTATCGGCAATCAATCAATTCCATCGCACCGGTGTCTCTTGCGCTATAGCCGTTCGCTATCGCTCGACGAAACATCCATTAGGAGAACAGGTACTCTCTCTCTCTTTCTCACTTCTACGTCATTGGCGGTAGCGCGATCACCTTCGTAACTCGGAGGAGGCTTGTTGCAGTACCGCTATGTATGCCTGTGCGCTCGCTTGCGCACGCGCGGGTGCGTTTTGCGGCGGAAAGGAATTCAACGCATTTCCGGTGTTTAACGATGTTCGATAGTGCACCAGTAGTCGTTCTAGACATCGCTTTTACTAATTCACTTTCATCTACCGCTGCTCGCTCAGCAAGGTCGTTTGAGGTTTCACGTATATATATATGTGTATTCTTCATGTAGTATTCCCTCGTCTTTTTCTCTATCGACGCTCAGTGGACGGCCAAATCGATAATCGCTTTCTCATGAGCTCGCGCCGAGCACAGATAACACTACCGCGAAAATGGACGCGAGGAAGCTTTCAGCGCAACCAAAGCTTGAACAACGCCTTTAAGGGAGCTATAGAGGACGTAATCGATTATTCTATTTCCTTGATACTACCCATAGGAAGCGTCGTTGTTTTGTGTGCTTTATTCCTTTCTATTGTGCAAAAATGTGTGCCCTGCAAGGTTACTTGAGGCCCCGGTGTCATTTGGTTTATCTTGTCTAGTCTCAAGGACAGCGGAGCAATAATCGCTTCAGAATGTCACCAAATGTTGATAGAATGCGTGCAAAAAAAAGAAAGAAAAAGAAAATGGTTCAGATCCCGCCCCCTTTCCCTTTCTCTGGAAAAATAAAGAAAAAGTCGATGCTGATGGACTCGACTTCTTAGCTGCGCTGTGAGCCAATGTTCCTCGTGGTAGTTAATTGCTTTCTCTCTCGTTTCACCGGCAGCAGTTTGTAATTACACTGACAAGATGTTATCCCGGAAAGATGCGAAGTAAAAATGTCGGAAAGACCCGCCGCGGTGCCGTATACCAGCCATGGCGTTGGGCTATTTCGCCCGAGGGCGCGGGTTAGAATCCCGGCCACGGCGCTCACATTTCGATGGCGGCGAAATGCAGGAACGCCCGTGTGCCGCGCATTCGGGGCGCGTTAAAGAACCCCAGGTAGTCAAAATTAACCGAGATCTCCCCCCCCCCCCCCCCACTACAGGGTGCCTCATAATCGAATAGGGGCTTTAGCGCGTAAAACCACAGAATGTAATTTTCTTGTTTTGAAAATCGGAAGGCCTTATTAGCGTGGCGCAATCGAATTTTTCAGCCCGTTGTGTACGAGGCTGCGAGGACCGAACGACTTCTGGTACGCATCTGTTCCTCGGCAAACTGTTTTCATTGGTTAACGGTGTTCACGCTTGCATGAGCTCTGTCTGCAGTCGTCTTCAAAGATTATGCTTTACGTTGGGAATACGACAGAGAGTCGCACTTGTACGTGAGACGTCGACGATACGGTCATCGATATTGTCCGGGGCAACCTTGACAATATTAGAGAGTTTCCAGCGTTTTCCACACACGTATTACAGTTTACAGAGTGCCGAAACACTAGAGACATTTCCTGAACAGCGAAGGGGCGGAAGGGGGGTTATAGGGGGGGGGGGGGTGGCACCCGCACTGTGCAAGTGCTGCAGTCAATACTGTAGCAGACGAAGGCGACATTGTCCGAATCGCTTTTTACGAAGTGCTTTCTTTGTCGCAACCTCATGTACATTACTAATCACGGTCGCTGCTCCAGCTGTCTCGCCGAATAGCGGTGTTCAGCGCGAGAGCACGGGAAGGGCGCACCGGTTTCCGTTATGCGACAGTGAAAGGCGACAGAGGAACGGCAGAATAAGGGTCAACCTTACCACTGTGTTGAAAGCTGTATTGAAGAACACGAGGCACGCAGCCTCCGGTCCGGCATCTATCGTCACCAGTCGACGTTCCCTTAAAAGAAAAGAAGTGGCCGAACGCGTCCGTCAGTTATGAGCTGTCACGTGTTGTTGTTGTTTTACGACTGTAACTTCGCGCCGCACGTACCCGTGCATAGGCCTCTCTCTCGCCACTCTTCCCTCGACAAACATTAAGCATCCCCTTCGCACCCGCCACGTTTCACGGCGTCGACGTCTCTCAACGTGCGTTAGGCTAAACTACTGTTTGCGTTTCACCACAGCGTGTCAACTCTTTTAGTGCTTCGACCTAAACATTGCGTGACAATGACATTGTCACATGTACGCTGCACAAGCAGAAGCTATATATGCGACACGTTGCGTGGGATCACTCTGACGACAGTTGCGCGCGTCGCATTCAATTGCGTAGCGTTAAAATTCACCTCTTCGCAGTAGCTTGCATTCGCATAGACTCCCACGTGAGAGCTGCAACTGCGTAGCTTTTCTTCTTTTTTGGCTACGAGCTACAATAAAGAAGAAATAGAAAGCAGCATGTCTTCGTGCGTACACAGTGACGTGATGCGTCCCTCGTGCGTGATTGCTACGGCATCCCTCTCTGTTCTGGTGCTATAGACACGGTACTCGTACCCGCGGTTCACACTCGTGTCACAGCGTCGTGGCCCTTCTCTTGAATCGGCCGCGCCGAGTGCCTCCACACGGTGTGGCCGCCAAAAAGGGCGTGTCCCTCGAGCACGCTCGGCGCACGCCAGCAGGCGATCGATAAGCTTTTCGCCGATATCTCGATTATCGTTCCCTGTATAGTGGCGAAAAGAGCAGAAGTCCCGTCTGCTCCCTGCCCCACCGTTTATCCAGTCCTCGCTTCTTCCTTTCCGTCCTGTGCCACCGCCTCAACCTTCAACCCCCACCTCCCGTATTTTCTTTCTCTAGCTCTCGATCTCCTTGAAACAACGTTTTGTTATGCGAGATGCCCATTATTGGCAATCATCGGGGCATCCTATAGTGTTTCCGCGCCTGGGTGGAGCTGTTCGAGGCAAGGTAAACAAGCCCAAGTCCCCGCCCACTTCTTTCCCGGCCTTGTGCGATAGCCCGCGCCGTGCGGTTACCAAATTTCTTATTAAAGCTGCCCCGTTATGCGTCCACGTTTGCGGGCAACTCGAGACTGGCCAGACGGCCGGCCCCGGTTTCCGGGCTTTGCTTATTATCGGCATTCGAAACACTGGAGAGCTGTTGGGGACACTTCCACTATGCAGAGCGTATATGCTTTGGCTGGGAAAATCGTTAGATACTATTTCAATCTTTTTTTTCCCTGTTTCATCAGTGTTCGAAGCGGTGCTCCGCCTCTTCCGCGCAGCAGCACTTCGCCGAATAGCGATCGACAGTGGTCGAACTTGAATATATGTCTTTGGAAGCCAACGTTTCGCGACAAGGGCGGTTTGCGACTGGGACCTGCCCTCCATGTTTCGCCTGCCCTGACAAAAAGAAAGTCCATCCACTGGAGCTTATAAATAAGACGAATGGGAGCTTATGAAGGTGAAGCTGATAAGGAAAGTTCTAAGGAATACCTAACTGTTGCACTGGCTAGTCTTGCATGCGCGTTGAGAGGAATTAGCCTTAAAATTCCATCAGCCCTTCCACTCTGTGAAGAAGGACGAGCAGCGAAGCTGTGCTGTGTTTTACCTCAGTCGACGCATTTGTCTATATATAGGTATTATTATTATTATTATTATTATTATTATTATTATTATTATTATTATTATTATTATTATTATTATTATTATTATTATTATTGAAGGACAGAGACAAGGAATACAACTTTTGACTGTGCAGTGATTTATTCTAGTTCTTTTATGAAGTAGTGACCTGTGCAAGTACCGCCACATGGCAAACCGGAATTCCACAATATTTACAACTTCACTGTGAACTACGTAATTACCGAAAGCAGTTGAAACTCGGCGTAACGTTAGAGTCGTCTTAGCGGCCAATTTCAGTACAATTTTATTCAATATACATGCACTAGATTGAGAGCTACAGGGCGTTCGCGAAAAACTGGAGACGAAATATTTTCGTGTCGACGCAACGCGTAGACAGACGGACATCGACCACCGCCGGAGGGTAGCTATATACAGCTTCGCTAAAGAAGAAAGGATCAACCGAGTATTGACGCTAAAGAATACAAGGTGCACATAGTGGTTCAATTGAATCGATATTTCCATGTTGGCTGAATGTCTCTATTGTGTACGTCCCTTCTTCATATTCACTTTTCACTGATTTCGTATCTTATTCTTGTCCTGTTTGCCGCGCAGTTGCGTTGGCCACGTCTTCTTTAGCGTCACCATCTTGATGGACCCCTTCGTGCTTTGACCAAGATGCCTGTTGGGCCGATCGCGGAGCTTACGCAACCTATAGCTCAGTGTGCCTAACTTCCGACTATATTGACGCTAATGGCGCCCATACCGTTAGTTCTACCTACATTGTAACAAATTATGGCTTCTTACTTCATTGAGACCTACATTACGCTGCATTTTGTGACTCGCTACGACACTCGGAAGGCGTGAAATGGCCGTTTTGTTTCTGGAAGTGGTTACAAGATGCCAACATCCGAGATACGCCAAACTCGCGTGAAGTCATCAATTCAAGACGGCATGCGCACAGGAAGAGCTGGGACAAATGCAAGCGCATTCGTGTGACCTCTCTTCTTGCTTGTCCGCCTTCTTAACGCTGATTCCCCTCAGCAGTTTTAAGAAAGTGTGATGCTCCGGTAGCCTCGTATATATACAATGACCCCTTTGGGCTACGTATAGTTTGTAACAGGAACAGCGCATTCCCTGTTGTCTCCGTTTGCTTATCCTCGTCTTGTCGTGGTGGCTAAGTTAGCTTTGGAATTCATTGTCGCACTGGTTATTCAAACCAACTGACATCAAATAATAATCTGCCTTTACTTTCTTTAAGTTAGAGTTGGGCATTTTTATGGAACGTGCGTAAACGTTGATTTACTGTTCTTATGCATAATTTTACGTCAGGAGCGGTTTACGGCCAGTTTTGACACCTGTACTACCGATATAGCTCGATATAGTTTCTTGTTGGCTCTGTTATCAGAATGTAATCTAATTACGTCGTGATTCGACATGGTGACCCACAACCTAGCTGGCCGCTTCAGAAACAATCGGTAGCCATTCCTGGCCCTTCTATCTCTTTCACTGAAACTGAATAGTTGTGTAGAACTTCGCTACCCTTCATTTCACATCGAAGCTTTGGCGTTATCTCGGCCACCTTCTTGGAATCTATTTTGGATATCAGGGAATGAAGGCATTTGGCAGCTTACAGTCGGCTCACCACGACACTGGCTTTAATTAGTGTAGCTTCAGGGGGCATATGCCAGCATTACGTTCGTCTTCGTTCGTGGTAGCTCACGCCCTGAAACGATTAAAAGAAGCGTTCACGTACCGCGGTCGCCCAGTGGAAAAGCAGCTGTGCCTTTTCATCGAGCGGTGCGCCTAATCAGTGGTATTGTTAACCTTATCATCCTTCGCGTGCTAATCTTGAGCATTGCTTAACGAGTTAACGCTAACACTCAAAGAATAACCAGGCCACCATTGACAGAGATAGGACCAACGATGCACATTACCCTGGTTGGTCCAGTTTTTATAACGTAGCGCCGAGCGCTGTTTTCGGGCGTTAAATGAGCGCGAGCGAAAGGAAAACTATGCTCGCAATGGATTTCGCAATGTGCGCGCACCAGCAAACTTGTATTCGCCTTCGAAAAGAAGTGCGCTTCAGGTAAGGTCCGCGTACCGGTTCGGGGGTGCTGCTTTGATTTCACATTACGTTGACGTAACAAGAAAGGAAGGGAAGAAAGTGCCGTGCCAAGTTTTCAGCCTTTGTAGTTCGCCGCCCTCGAGGGCGCTGGCACTGCCAATGTCCTTCCTCGGTGCTTTCCGGCCGCTTGTCGTTCACACCGAAGCCAACAACAGTGTAGGTTTCTCCGCAGTAGACTCAATGTGGGTGTGTATATATATATATATATATATATATATATAATGTAGTATAACATTGTTAGCGTCGCAAATTGAATAACTTACACCGCTTCGCTTGGCTTCCGACACACGTCCGACCAGTCGCTAGGGAGCGCCCTTTCTATACTGTTCGCTCCTTCTTATAAACCCCCTTGTGGCGTGTGCGACGTAGACTGCCAAACAATCGAGAAAACGCAGGTGCATTGCGTACGGCGGTCACGGCTGGCCGTTGCCGTGGAAACCAGCAAAGCAATGAAGAAGAAGAAGAAGAAAAAATTAAATACAAGCGTGTCTGTGGGAGGCACGATAACAGCGTCCCGGGAAAGAGAAGAGCAATGGTTTCCTGCAGTAGCAAGTAAAAAATAAGTAAATGCGGGTGAAAAAAAAATGCGCAAAAGGCACCAACACAGCCGCGGGGGGAAAAGGGGTACGTACGGTTTCGGCACTTGCCTCAGCGCTTGCAACTCAGTCTCCCGTCGTCGGAGACGTTGTGCGGTTCATTCGTCATGCACTGCGCGTATACACCTTGAGCACTCCTTCTGGCCGAAGAACATCTGCTGTTTCCGCGGGGACGTCGGGCTTGGCAGATAATGCTCGTGGCCCCCCGGATGCTCCTTGGCTGGCACCGCTGTGCTCACGTTAGGCAGACGGCATATAACATGCAGAAGGCATGTTACGCAGTTCTGCTTGCGATGCAACTAATTGTCGTGCAGTGGACGAGACGTTAGTGCTCGCGAGGAGCGAACGTAGGAGGGGACATTAAAGATGGATGATATTCATCGGCATGCCGCATACCTGCGTGGTTCCTCTGTGACCTCCCAACCGCAACAGCGACTTCCGGGCGAAGATGTTTTCGAGACCTCTGTGGACTCCTGCGTAGCAAGGCTGGTGAAGAAGCATGCACGCATGCCTCCGTATTCGCTCCCTTGTGTATGTATATATATATATATATATATATATATATATATATATATATATATATATATAATGCTGGTAAAGAAGCGGTGGGTAGAACGTAGCGCATGCACCGGCACTCACCTTTGTTACCTTAGGTAACGAGGTTTAGTATTGCTATCTTAATTTCTCCCGATGGACACTGTAGTGTAGAGATAGGCGCTCAATTGTGCAAACATTCTTACGCGCCCTGTAGCTTTTATTCTCCGCAAACAATGACCGTAGTCTGTAGTGTGTGCTTTTTTTGTTCTTTCTTTACCACTCTGCGCTACCTACATTCCTGTCAGATACGCTACGTCACGACGATGAGCGCACGAAGTTTCGAACACGGAAATACTGGGAGCAACGTTGAAGAAAGAGGATGACTGTATGAAGACGAAAGGAGCTAATTGTATGCCGACAAGATAAACCCGAAACGATCAAATTTATATTTTAATGCTTTTCTGCTGTCGATGCTATTAATGACACATCCGGATGATCTTTTGAGAGCGCTATGGAAGTGCTATATGCAAAGGTCACGAAAAAGACAATTTTTAAAGCTGCACTGTCACAATAACCGCGTATGGTATACAGTTATAATCTGACTTAATTTTTCATCAGTGGATCCCGCTTGTGCTAGCTGTAGCTCTTAGTTACTATTTTGTGTTACCTTTCTAGCGCTGCCAGAGCACTCTACAACGACCGCAACAACAGGCTATTAGTAATGAGCTATTCCTATTGCACTTGCGCCGAGGAACTTCTTGATTCGGGCGTCACTGCAATTCATTTTACGAAACGACGACTCTGCAAAGTATGCTAGCATCATTTCCAGCTCACTAGCATATCTGCTTGAATATATCGCTACGAATATTTGCCAGTATAGCCTGCGGGGAATGCGCGCATCCATTAACGTCGACAGGAGAGTACCGACGCCTCTCCTTAATCTCGGGAAGAATAGTATAATCAATGGAAAATGCCTCGCTCGAAGTGGCCAATATGTCGGCATCAGGAGAACGCACAGGGTCATGTAGTCTAACGTAACGCCTAACGTAACGCCTAACGTAACGCCTAACGTAATACCTAACGTAAGGCCTAAACGTAGTGCCTAAACCATGTCCCGAGGCGTACTCGCCTTTAATGTTTTCCCCCTGCACACAAGGCAATGCTATTGTGTCTCGGGAGGCATGAGCTGCTTGGAGTTTCGCCTTTGTTACCGAAGTTGCGTGCATTGAATTTCGTAGTTACCTTTCACTGCAACCGACTCCTAGTTGCGCTAGAAACACGGCCAATGTGTGTACACCCAACTTGGTCGTAGCTGCACTACAAAAAAAAAAAAAGAATGAATGTCGGCTTTACAAGAAGAAAAACTGGCTTTTTTTGCTAGTGTTACTCGGGTCTGTAAGCCTCTTTCCCTGCCCGTGTCTATATATATATATATATATATATATATATACGGCTACTTCATTATATTACTCTAAATGTTCAGAATGTACGTTTCTTTGCAGATTATATTTCTTAGGCTTGCTTTCCTCATGTATACTTTGTCGGGTTATTTTTTTCTTACTTTGTTTCAATATAATAACATGTGTGTGTTACCTATGGCGAATTCATTTTTTCTACAATACTTCGTTGCCTTGCTGTCCTTCAGGCTGTTTATTTCTTTACTTTATCTTGACCATAGTGTCTTGGTCATTGATCCATTTGATCCAAGCGGTATGTATTCAAGAACACAATCAGTTAGTTTGTATGCTAGTGTTTGAACTGTGTGTTCTGTAAATTTTTACTTTTTGCCTTTGACGTGCATACTTCCTTTTAGTGTTTCTGCCAATCTCGCGTATTGTCTTTCAATGCGGATGTAGGCCCCATCAAACTTACAACAACGACCCGTCGCTGTGACCCCATATCTTGCACTTATGCAAACATTCAGGCACTCATTTATTCCACGCATCTACCGCGTATTTATCTATTCTGCTTCGTACACTTATCCTGCGTATTCCTATCGGCCTCCACACAGAGTGCCCATGTCACCAATCAAAACGCACTGGGCCTACCGCCTGTAAAAGCGGCCCATGTAGTCATATTTACGGACTCTAAGCGCACGTGCAAGCTTATGCGAGTAGGGCAAATCCCTAAAAAACCATGCGCGAGTGCTACCAAACAGCTCCAGATATCAACAGACATCGTCTGGAATTACTTTAGCGTGAGGGCGCCTCACTTAACGAAAGACCTAACTAGCTCGCCCGCGCTGCGCTACGCCGTATGCCTGATTAACATCCCCGGCCTAAAACCAGGTAATCGCACAACCGATCCTATTCCTTTTGTTTACTTACAAAGGGGACAGAAGGATCTTTAACCAAATCACTTCGAAATGAACCCGAAGGCACCGAGTCCCTTTGATCAGTGCATACTTAACCCGAAGACGCAGGGTTGGTTATTTGGACTAGCGCAAACAAGCATTTTACCAACACCGGCTCGACTCCATCTCACACGATGCCGTGTCGCTGACACCCCGGCAGAATGCGTATAGGCTGTGGCCGCGGAGTACCGGGTCACTGTAGACACACCCCGGGACTGCGGCCCCGTCACCGAGGCTCCTCCTAGGGAAAATTCCACCTCAGCCCACCCTCTAAAGACCCCCTAGTGACTGACTGAAGCAACTGCAGCGGAAAATCGAAGCTTTCTCGCGGACTCTGTCGAGTCGAGTTTGAAGAAGCTTGGTCAGCGAGGTTCGGAACTTCGGGCCCGAAAAATCCGACCGATTGTTATGCGAATCCAACGCACATCTTTCGGAAGACACGCGTACGTGAATCGAAGCCTTCGTTAAGCGAGTGATTAAATTCCGTAAAACTGTGCATCTGCCGAAACGCGTTTTTTTCTTTTTTTCAGCTCGGAAAATACACGCCTAGCTGCCCGGCAGGTCAGCAGGACGCGGTCCTCAACCCTCATCGTACGAGCCACGTTTTCCACGCAACAAGCGGATTACGCTTCCTCGGAGATCGGCGCGCCCACTGTTGATCGCGCCATCTTTCGGGATCCGCCCGGTTTTACTATCCGAAGGACCGACCAACTTCACGCGGCGAGAAGCCGACCGAACAGAGGGGTCAAAGCCCGGCAATGAAGGCGCGAAAAAGCATCGCTTCATTAAAGGAACGATGCACCAAAATTCCTACACTTGTTGCGGCGAGTGTACTTAGGTACAGTTTGTATGTTTCGCTGCGTAATTTCGCAAGGAGAACGAAGCCCAGCACTCGGCACATCTGCAGACGGTAATACAGACGGAGCTATACGCATAAGTCAATGTGTCACGTGTGTGCACTCCTGCGTGTAAACTAGTCGCCAAGACATTAGCAGCACCGAAGCAGTAGTCACGGTCAGCAAAGTCCGGTATATGGTTCGCAAGGACAGCTCAGCTTCTAAGGAATGCTTTCCCTGCCCGCCGTCCTGGACAGTGTCAATTTCTACGCACCTCGGCATCTCGTTTATCCACGTCCTCTGCAGATGACCACCTTCGGAGATGACGCACATTCCAACGTGGCCTCCGAGTTCGCGCCACCTGATTTCGGAGGCCATGCTTCTAAGCCGAAATTCTTTCCCGGTTGGGCGCGCCTGTCCACGGTGCGCAGCGCACACGACTGCTTCCACCGTTAACTAATTATCTAATGCGTTCCCGGCGTGGTTGCTGTGCCATATAACGTCAGTGCGCGAATGTGACTCTCGCAACGAAAGGCGTCCGCGATTTCTCAACGCCTCGCGATAAACATTGCTAAACTCAAAACCGGTCAAGAAAGAAACAGTACAGCTGGCAGCGAAGAAAAGCAAACACGTGCACTAATGCCGAAAAAAAGATAACGAGGAAAAAGTGCAGAAACACCCAGCGGCATTATTTAGCTGCCCTCCCGGACACCCCTCGCTCGTGCTAATCAATTAGCAACGAGCTTTTTCATTTGCGTCTTAGCGCCTTCACTCAATTCTGCGCACGCACTTCGGTAGTTTTTTCTTCGCATCCGTTTTTGTTGAGATGTCTAGCGCCCCTGTTGTGCAACATATCTTATTCACAGGCTGTTTCCTGCTTTTCAGTCATGTTTTATTCAGTTACCCTAGCGTTAGGGTGGGCGCTTGGTATTTTTGCTTGGTAGTTAGTGTTACTCTATTGTTTATTTTTCGTTTGTTCCCCCCCCCCCTTTAGTTCCGCTTGGTTTGCGAGTCTGCGCAACTTCATTACCGACCAGGAGGGTTGCAGCTTTCCGACCGCAGTGATTCGCCTTTCTGACTCGCTCCGGCCGCTTTTAATGGTTTACCGTAAAGAGATGACAAGAGCTAACAAACCGAGGTGTCGTGTGCATACGCAATTGAAACTGCTACCCTTTATGAGTTAATGGAGCGACGACCGGGCCCGGTTGACTGACCTGGCTTCCGAGGCCATGCTGACTGCTTGGTTTATGGCTGCGCTCGGGCTAGCTGGTTCTCGATCACGGATGCGAAGACGCGCTGAACAGTTCTACTATAGGACCACACGAGAAAAATAATAAAAAAAAAGCAAGATCGCGCATAGGTGTTGCTCGCCGTTTTGGGTTTGTGGCGTTGTTTTTCTTCGCGTGCGTCTTGTTAGAACTGTGCAACGCGTCTTCGCATCCGTTAGTTTCTCGCGAAGCCGCTGACAGTGCGATCGGCTCGCCTGTTCGGGCACGTGTTATCCGGGTCCAGGATTCGCAAAGCTTTTCGTTCGTCAGAGATGTTTGTCGCTGGCTGGCCATCGTCGGTATACGAATGCGCGAGCCTAAGTTACGATTGTCTGGCACTTGGTATTAAGAAAATGTTTTGCGTAAGAACTTCTTTGTGAATAGTTCTCTCAACGCTATTTTCTCTCTATCCATGTAATCCATCTTTAATGAAATTTGGAGAGGTTTTCCTAGCGACAGGCCTTGCGCACTCCTCTGGGTGGAAACGACGAGAAATGGAAGGATGCGCTCAGAGGACGTCACAGACACACGCGGTGCTCCAGAGCGCGCAGCACACAGAATTGAAGCGCAGAGGCTTCAGACAGTCGTGCTTAAGAGACACTCGAGTGCTTGAGAGAGGTCTGCGGAGGTGAAAGAAGGAAGCGCACGTAAGGGACAGAAATGCGCGCGAGGGACAAAACAGAAAGGAAAACAGCGAGGAAGAGGCACGACATGGCTGTCGCCCGGGCGGACGCCGCAAGGTAAACAATAAATCGGTGTTTGCTGCTTGCGAATGTAGTGTCTAGAGAAGCAGCGATTGCTTGTCCTCCCCATCCCATTTCCTTTGTTGACGTAGGGTAGCAGACGCGGCTCTCGGCGAGGCCTAACGGCTGACAAAGAAACGTGGCTGCACGAAGCGGCGCGGACACAAGAGGGACGCAGGCGCGGATAGAGGCGAGAACACGCCTACGGGGAAGATGACAGCTGTGTGAGCGATGTGATGTCAGTCGGATGACGTAATAGCAATGGGCGAGGAGGATCGGACGAACCACACCGGAGGCTCAATTTTTTTTAAGGCGTAACGTTCTTCTGCGAACCCTACCGGTACTTTGCTGACCGTGGCTGCAGCAGCTGCTGCTGCTGTCTAGTGGAATGGGTCGCACACAGGACAGCACTCATATATAACGAATTGTATTATGTGTAGCCCTCTCTGCACTACCTAAGAAGACGTGCATGCGGCCGCCTCTGTTCTCTCCGGAATAGGTGGTTTCTAAAACGTGGCGGCTGTGACGTGTGCAGCCATCAAGAGCATAGCCTTCGAGATCTCCTTCCGTTATCCTGAGAAAGCTGTCGCTGTGGCGTGGATTTGGACACCACCTATTGAACAGTGAAGCTACAAATGTGCGCTTTCTAACGCATAAGTACCTCAATTAAATCGAATCTTCGTATGCGTTCTTTTCCGGGGTTTAGACACGTCCATGTACCCTGTCTGTTTCTTGCTGAGCAAGTTGGGCTGCTGCTGGAGATAGTAAATTGGGGGTGATCCCGGTGATGGCGCGGTGATCGTGGTCGCGTCAATACCGGGGGGGGGGGGGGGAGGGGGAGGGGTGTTCCGTGTCCTGCAGATTTACCGGGCACGCACCTAATCACTACACTGCAGAAAAACGTTCCAGAAGTTTCTTTCCACGCTGATTCCGAAAGTTTGCTTATCACCTGTATAATTTCTTTTGTTAGTCACAACCGCATGAAGCAAGCAGTCAATGAAACCATATATCCTCGCTCATTGCTTAGCGAGGACCTTGTCATTGACGGCCATGATCGATAGAGGTAGCATACGAGGTATTTTTTTTATTGGCCAGATGCCTGCTTTTAAGATTACGCACTAAGTGACGCATGCAATTGAAAGGATGATCCACGCCCGCTGCTATGGCGGCGAATGACGCTGGGTAACAGGCTAATCTTGTATGCACACGCACAAATACACAAGAAAGCGGGCAATGGAAGGTCCACTTGGGTAGCTCGGTCAGTAATAATAATAATAATATTTGGGGTTTTACGTGCCAAAACCACTTTCTGATTATGAGGCACGCCGTAGTGGAGGACACCGGAAATTTTGACCACCTGGAGTTCTTTAACGTGCACCTAAATCTAAGCACACGGGTGTTTTCGCATTTCGCCCCCATCGAAATGCGGCCGCCGTGGCCGGGATTCGATCCCGCGATCTCGTGCTCAGGCAGCCCAACACCATAGTCACTGAGCAACCACGGCGGGCACCGTGCACGCGTAATGCGGGTGGTGCGGGTTCGACTTCCCATATTTGGGCGAGTTCCCTTTTTGTCCGTTTTGATTTCTCTTTTTCGTATTAACTTTACATTTCAAACAAACGCTACAAACTAATCGTGACCGAAGGGAGGTTAATATCATCCACACAAGAGTTGACTTGCCAATACCTTGTATTCTTTTCTTAAGGCGATAGCTTCGTTTGCCGATTCACCCCACTTTGCGCTGGGCTTCTTGCTTCTTTACAACGCTATTGTAGCTCCATAGATGGCGCCATAATGTTTAAGTGGTTCGTAACGAATCAGAAAACAGTGCACGCACGGGACTGCTATAAGGCGTTCTTTGTTTCAAGAAGCCACGCTGTGCGTGTGGTCTCTCTGGCCGGCGAGTGCTACACTCCCTTTCGGACACAAAGTTTCATGCTGTTGAGGCTAGAGATAGTTTCGCATTCATTCATTTTATTTGTTTTTAGCAACAGTTACACATTGTGAAAGGAGCCAACGAGAAATTCCGTTGCTGAATGGTTTCAAGGAATCCTTGGTCTCGCTTATTGAACCTGCAGCGACAGAGTAATGATCTCATCAGTGAACAAAAAAAGATTAAAACAGGTAGATACTATTCTTGAACACGCTATACAGTGAAGCAATACAAAGCAGACCAAAAATATATGGTGCAAATTTGGGAAGAACAAGATATTATAGGCGAGAAATGTTAGCTTGTTGGATTTGGTTTGTTTATTAACTGTTTAAAATGTCATAAGGGTGTAATAAGCATATCTCCCGTTTCACTTGGTTCAGTTAGTAAATAACACGGCTGCTTGTGGGAAACTGGCTTTTGTAATATCGATGTCGCATTCCCTTGTGCCAACTAGCGATTTGAGACGATTGAAATGTGCGTCAAGTAGCATCGCATAAACACAAATAAATATCGCTCGGTACTAAAGTCGTCACCTGTGCGATGCATAAACAAACATCGCACAAGATTACCTGTTTATAGTAAAAGGATAGAGACACTTTTCCAGGTGCCATTCAGTTTCATGGCATTTAGTGAACAACTTCAAGGAAGCTTCGCCTCGAATAGATAGCCTCGCTCAGCAAGTGCGGTGGACCTCATTTGTTTTTGCCAATCTTTGTGGCGCTAACGTTAAAATTTAGTTTTAATTTCTTCGTGAGGTTTTGTTATAGGAAGTTGGGTTGCGCATATATATATTATTTGTGTTGCTCGCTTTTGATCTGCGCATCCAGGACATTCGCGTGTTTTCACGAAATAAAATTAATCGCGAGCCTCTTACGTTTCAAGCCACAAACATTGACGGCTATGCTTCCGCTAACCCAACGTCGATAATGGCAATCTTTTTATCTACAATGGTCACCTCTTGTCGTTGTTGTCGTCGTCGTCGTCGTCGTCGTTGTTGTTGTTATTGTTTCAAGCATGGCTCTTACGCACGAAGGGGATTGGCCACAATGGATTGATTACAATGTGCACCTAGCTTGCTTACGTGCTCCCTATACGATGGCGCGCACCCACTACGGGCTGTTGGCCAAGAGGCGGCGATAAAACGGAGGAGGGGATGAAAAAAAACCTCATCTGATGTACGCATTAGGGCAAAGTTAGTCGTACAAATAATTAAATCAGTCTAACCAATTACCGATCAACCTTCGTTCCCTTCTTCTTTGTCAGTTACGTCATTGTTCTTTTCTTCGCCATCTGAGAAGAAACTCGAAAATGTTCAATGTGCCCTCCGCGAGGCGTTGCATCGGTGCAATTCCGTCCAACGGATTCGGCTGGCTTACAAATCAATGCACGTAGTATGAAAGCGTTAGCACACTGATCTACCCGTATAATTTCAGCTAACCGGCAACAACTTTGTGTGTGTGTGTGTGTCCGATACGCACAAGGCTGATTTTGGTTCACGCCTTTACAACTCTCATCGTCATCGCTATCCAAGCAACACCATGGTCTGCACCATGGTTCCCAGTGCACTGCGTGCCACTACCGACGCGGTTTCGTCTCGGCGCCGAAGTCGAACGGGTCTCCCCGCGAAGAGCAGCAACGCGTCGTCTTGGCGGCCGAGATACCTACCCCTAAACGCCAGCGTCGCTTCAGCTCTACCCGGTAGGCTTACGGATGTGGCAGCGCTTGAATCACTGGCCGATGTTATCGCGTGACAGTTTATTGTGTCACGGCTGCAGCGCTGTCATATTTTCGTAGTGATGCGACGCAACACAGCTGACGACGTGGAGTGAGCGCTCCTTCACGTCGATGACGCTATGCGTAGCGGAAGAGCCGAAAGTGTAGGCTAAGTTGGTGCTGGTTGATGCTGGGGCTTGCGCGAGAGACACACTGTCAAGAAGGCAGGCACGGATGGGCAACACGGTTGTTGTTGTTTTTTTTATCCTCGGAGCAATACAAATGCCTTTCGTTCTCGGAAAGGTTATTGCGCTTCCGTATGATACCCCTTTTAACCCTGCACCACACAACGTATCCTATATCCTCCATTGTTTTCATAACTCACAATCCTCGCTGAAGCACGGGAAACGTGACGCAGGGCCTTGTTATAGTAGCCTTGCTAATACTCCCGGGTGAGTTTTCAATTGTGGATAGTTTGACAAACCGGTTACTAAATAGTAATTACTAAACTACTGCGTTATAGGTCAAAAATTACTTAATTGTTTTCGTTTTTTTTCTAAGAATCTATCTTCCATGGCCAAAGATACAGGTCCATAAGTCGTTTTAACATTTCTTGATGGGGAAACTGTGTTCCGGGATTACAGGGCTAACCAGCAAACTCTGTATTTTACAAGCGCGAAAAGTCAGAAAGGTCATTGACACCCGTCTAGCCTACTGACTATGGCGTTGCGCTGCTAAGCTCGAGGTCGCAGGTTCGATCCCAACCGCGCTGGCCGCGTTTCGCTGGTGGCGAAATGCAAAAAAAAAAAAAAAAAGCGCTCGTGTGTACCGAGCATCGGGGACCCGTTAACGAACTGCCCTCCCCCCCCCCCACCCCTCGGTGGCCAAAACTGAGTCCCGATACGGTGTTCCTCGTAACCAAATTGGGCTGTGACGCGTTAAAACCATAAAGTATAATTAATAGTTAAAGTTGGTTCAAGACCGTTCTATCCTGTTGGTGTTGTAATATACAGGGTTGCAAAATGCTACGTAGTTAGATAAAACCAAGGTAATGTCGTTCTGCCTTTGCTTGGAGATAGATTCTTTTTTTTTTTTGCATTCCGTCGAATTGCGTAATTAGCCTTAGTATTGAGATCTAATACCTAGTATCTAGTATCTTAGTATTACAATCTACTATTGCGAGATTACCGCGAGACTGGCCGCTCGTAGCACTTTGCGTGTCTATTCGCGGGCTTCTTTCACGCTCGGGAAAACACTTGTGGAGCACATATTGAGCAACAGAAAGAAGGTGTGTCGCGAGTTTTTCATGTTGCCCTACAATTTTCTCAATGACACTTTTCATCTAAATATAATATTTGAGAAGCCGATTAATTAATTAAGACTACTTATGGAATTAGGCGCAATGCAAAAAAATAATAATCTGCGTATCTCCAAGCGGCGCCAAACAATAATGCCTTGGTTCTGTCAAGCTGCGTGGCATTTGCATATTTTTAAATCTTGGTGCACGACGGCTGGGACATCCTGTATATAACAAGTTTCGGGCTCAAAAATGCATACGGGCGAGCAAGCGTACTCGTCCGTGTCCCGTACTGTGCTCGAACGTCGGTCGAGCAAGCGATCCTATCAGCTCTGAGATGCAGAGACAGCCATAATGACTTTCAAGCGCTCCCAGAAGACGCCATAAAAAGCAATGTTCAAAGGCACATTTCAATGGACCGTCGCAGAGTGGTATACTAAGTGGAGAGGACAGCCTCGGAAATGTGAACGCACCGCCGTCGCAGCTATGCTTATTTCGTTCGGTTTTGGTTAGTCTGTGATCGCACGCAGGCGGGCCCCTTCTTACATGTGCGAATAAAAACAAAACAAAACAAGAAAGCCTTGTCATGTCGCCTTCTGCTCGCGTTACTGTCTCAAGCACTGCCTTGAATGTCGCGCTTGAAGGACGTTCGGAAATGACACTGTCGCCTGCAGCCTTCTCCGTCTTGCCTCTGCGAGCATCTCCACCACTTTTATTAATGTCGACGGCCGAGCGCAAGACCTGTACTGTTTCGATTAACATAACCGAAAACGCGGAGCCCAATCCACCAAGGACATTTCTTTTTTTTTTTTTTCGTAACATTTCGTCGTGTTCGTTCTTCCGACTGGCCGCCGCATGTTTCTACGTAGTGCACCAGAACACCAAGTGTTTAGCGAATACGTGCTGCAGATATGACGCCAGAAAAAAGAAAAAGAAAAAAGAAATAATTATTTGAAGGAATGGTGGCGCAATGCAGACATTGTCGTGAACGGAAACTTAGAAACATTTCTGTGCCAACAGTTTCGAGAGTGAAACTGTCTTCGTCAGGGCAGTTTGAAAGTTTCAGTTGTACAAACATTTAAACTGCCCTGACGAAACTTTTGAACTACCCGCTCTCGAAACCGTTGGCATAATGAATTTTAAGCTTTCTTTTACGACAATGGCTCCATTATCCCATCAGTATAAACGAAACCTGAAACTTTACTATGCCATCACCGTGCGTACATTATATATATATATATATATATATATATATATATATATATATATATATATATATATATATATATATATTGCTCAGTGGCTATCGTGTTGGGCTGCTGAGCAAGAGGTCGCGGGATCGAATCCCGGCCACGGCGGCCACATATCGATGGGGGCGAAATGCGAAAACACCCGTGTGCTTAGATTTAGGTGCACGTTAAAGAACCCCAGGTGGTCAAAATTTCCGGAGTCCTCCACTACGGCGTGCCTCATAATCAGAAAGTGGTTTTGGCACGTAAAACCCCAAATATTATATATATATATATATATATATATATATATATATTTATATATATATATATATATATATATATATATATATATATAAAGCCACTGCTTGCTTTTCGGGTCATTCTAATTACTGAATTCCTGATCTCTTTTTTTTCCTTTGCGATCAAGGTTTGTGCAAGGAAGATGGCGTGGAGGTCAACCTGGAGATGAGCTGTGCACCCGGGGTGAGTGACCTGATGACGTTCCGCTTTCATTCACATTTCTGTACCGGCACCATTAGCCGTAGTTGCCTGGGAAGCAGTGAACCGTCGAAAATGATTGTTTCGCGTCGCCGGACATGCCCACTGCGGAATGTAGGCACGACGTGTGAAGTTTATTTTATTTGTTTCTTCACTTATAAATTAGCACAATCTGGAGCAGGCTGCGGCAGAAGTGGAATTGACAGAGCGACTTCGTTACCAAACCGAAGAAAAAATGCATCACCATTGAGCAGCTGCGTCAAAATTAAATGCAAGCTTTGGCAGTCGTAATAAAAGATACTATAATAATGTGTACGCAACGTGTTATAGGCAAATGCCAATTAATTTCCACGCGTCAGGGCCCCCACGCTTCTTTTGTGCACGAGCATGAAAATGTTTTAAGATTGGAGCACTCACTTTGGTGTGTCTACAAATGCCTACTACTGTGAATTTTGCATATATATATATCGCAGGGTATGTATCCATACAGGGGCTCGTATTCACGAATGAGTCTTACGCTAATATTACTGGCAAGAGCGAATGCCAATGAATGGTTAGTAGGCGCACTGCACTTGTCGCGGCCCTTTGGTTTTTGTTTTTAGAATTGTCATTTCGAATTCAACACGAAGGCTCCTTGCACACCGGTCTTTGCGGTACTATTTTCAATTACATGTGACACTTTCGGGCAGTTTTTGCTTCGTTAACGATGCGACGAGCTCCGAATGTGGAATTCGACGCCTGCCTTAGTAAAAAAACACAAAAAAAACAAGGTGAATAAGAAAATTGGGTCTCGGGGAAGGAGTTCTCGAAGTTGGGAGTTACGCCGCCGTTCACGTAAAAGTCTTGCTGTGGCCATCCGTTTGCGGTTCGCCACAGCAAGATGCAGTACTTGCTCAATCGGAAAGCGGAAGTTTGAGAACAAATTCCGCCTCAAGAAAGGCACCGAGTTGCGACGACCGCACCAAGTTTCGATTGCGAGACATTTCTTTGACTCGGTCGTCGCTTGCGGAAGTATTCTTTCTCTCTCTCTCTCTCTGCGTGTGTGTCTCCTTTAGAGAGAGAGAGAGACTGGCGTGTGAACTCTCGACCGTTTTGATCCCCCTTTTCAACCGGTAACGGCGAAACTTTGGGCTCTGCGACACACCTGTAAGAGTAATTCCGTGCTTAAGCGTCAATGAATGCGGTAGTGTCGCTTTCAGTTTCAATATTACAAACGTGCAATTATATGCAATTATAGACAGAGAGAGTTGTCATAGGCCTCTCTCGTAATCCTGAAAACAGACGCTAAATTCGCAAATGCGTATTTCTGCTTAAGGATTCCTCGCGTGAGTGGTTAATAAATCCTCAAAGAAAATCGACAAAGAAAAACAAGGAAATAGAAGGCCCAGGTCAACCATATGATCGATCGTCCGGTTTACTACGCCAGAAGGGGTGTAGGGGAAAGGGAGCATAGAGAGATGAAGGGACAGGAAGGAAACAGATAACTACTAGGTGGAATAAATATGCGGTACAATGGCACTGAGTGTAAACAAATGTTCAAGCTGGCATCGTTCAGGTTGTAAAAGGAGCGCGCAAACGCGAATATACCACGAAACCGGTGACTTCATGCGAACGTCGCCGGTAGCGTTGTTCAGGTATGAAATTCGAAAAGGAACTTTTGCCTTCGTTTTACTCCTTTTGTAAGGAGGTGTCTGCAGCCAATAAATGCTGGCAGATTTACGAGAGGGCCGTGTGCCAGCATATGTTAATCTAGTGTTTATCGTTAATGTATCATATTTATGACGTGTGCACACGTGACTTTCTTTCAGTATCAAAAATCATGTTTAAGACACGCAACCGCGCACAAGGCGCTATATGGATGGTGAGCGTATAATAAAACAGAAAGTGAATGTAATGTTCCGGTTCCAGGAAAGTGACATTGTTCGTTGTATTTCTATTTCTTTTCACAGTATAGAGGTGCTTGTATTTGTTTTGTGAGATCCTGTGTTAATGTATTTTTAGTGTTGATGACACTTAAAGGGACACTAAAGCGACACAGTAAATCAGTTTAGACTAATGAAGCATAGTTTGAGAACGCTACAGCAGTCATTAAAAAAATAGTTTTGTTATTAGATGAGAAAATGCATGTCAAAGTATTAGTATTTGTATTTCGCGCCGAAACCTCAGCGCCTGTACGTCAGCGTGACGTCAGGGTTTCCACAGTATGTTTTCGCATTTGGGCCGCGCTGGCTGAATAAAAGTTCCCGAAACTTGCCATGCTTAATATTTGGTTCCTTTGGAACACAGTGTA
This sequence comes from Dermacentor variabilis, assembly GCF_050947875.1. Lineage (NCBI taxonomy): Eukaryota > Metazoa > Arthropoda > Arachnida > Ixodida > Ixodidae > Dermacentor > Dermacentor variabilis. The sequence continues at coordinate 127,273,275 of NC_134574.1, read as the reverse complement.
GTCAACCTGTACCGCTAGATATAATTAGTAGGCCCTAGAAGATGCCACCAAAGTCCAAGACGTCACAGCTCCTATGCGCGGGAACTTAAGTAGGCGTCGCCACCCGTATTTCGTCCTTGCGCTTTTTCTGGCTTACCAAACGTTTTATCGTTGTAGGAGTGATGTTTTTGGTGCTGTAGAACGGTAATTTACTGATGCAGAAGAAATCATTTCTCACTTTAGTGTCCCTTTAAAGATGTGTTTCTTTCTATACTCTGACATCTCGCGCTTTTGAAAAGTTGTGGCGCTTACGGCACCTTAAGAGTCCTGCGGATGTGATTCTATAGCTTTTCTGAGGATGTAACGCTGAAGGCTATGAAAACTCAACAGGAAATCTTTAGAACCTCAACAAAGAATTTTCGCTAGGAGACTCCCGTAATTTGTCACTCATAATTCCGCGTTTCTCGTGTAACGACCAGTAGCGAGTACCATTTCCTCTTGTCACGGCCTCTTTATTTAGCCACGTCAGTTAAAGAAAGCAGAGATAAAGCATTATGAAAGCTGAACGAATACAGGAGAAAGTCAACGCGTACTGCTTGCCCTCGCAAAAAAACTTCTTCTTTGCGTTCTACAGGCTTTGTGTTGAAGCACAATTGAATGATATGGCTGATTGTTTACATGAGTTGTACCCTTCTTTGTTCTTCTTTCCTCCTTACTTCCTTCCCTTCTCTATTTGCCTTTTCTCTCTTTTTCATTTCCTTTCTTTATTCTTTGTTTTTCTTTGTTTCTTTTATTCTTTCCATCTCCATTGCTTCACTTCTTTGCACGACCATTGGAATCCTATACTGCGGCATGCACCGCGAAGCCTCCGTGCTGCAGGCGCTGCCTGTCGATTCCGCGGCCCGTGGGTTTGTTTCACGGCATGAAGCCCGAACCGTGTAACGAAAGCCGTGGCTGCCTTCGATCATCGACGTTCTGCCGCTGCCTTGGGGACCTTGACCCACATATGAGAACCATGTTATTTGCGACGGCTCTCCGAATAGGCTGACGAGGAGAAGGGAGGACGAGGGGGGAGGGGGGGAGGGGGGAGTCGTACGTGGTATACGAGAATGACGAGCGGAATGGACGGATGCGTGCCATGTGGTGTACTAATAGGAGGGAAGCGCGGATACTTCGCTGGTTGGCATTGCGTGTATAGTTTAGTTGTTGTACTTTATAGAGCTTTCTAACACTTTTGTGACTAAAATAAGGGCGTGAGTTTCAGCGCGCAAATATGCAAATAGGGTCGGCAAGTGAAGACAGAACAAGCAAACAAAAACAAAGAGTGTAAGGCAGTGTGTTCCTACTCGAAAGTGGCAGAGGTCGCCAAGGATTATTTGAAATGACAGTACCTGCAGGATAAAGCTAAGCTGAGCCTCAAGTGCTCATTTTGTGCGTGGTGGCGGGAGAGCCCGTCAAGCTGGCCATATTGCAGCTTTCTCTCCCGCTCCCGGGAGTTGACGCGACATGAAATTAAATTCGAGTGATTTGAATTCAATTCATTACTCACGGCGCAGGAGTTCCGCCGAGCATCGTGACGGGTGCTATGCGGGTGTTCTATAACTACAATGTTTGTTGCTAATATTCCAGAACGCTGTGTTGCAGGCTGTTAGCGTAACGAAAAAGAAAGAGAGAAAATTTTCCAAATTCCACGCAGTGTGTGAGAGTCAATATTCTGTGAAGCTAACAGGATATCCGGTGGGTACATCGCTAAGCATTCTGTTAATGGACCGCACGACCCGTCCGCGTGAGTCAATAAACTGTGTCACGCTAGCGTGAGTGTGACGAAGAGGACAAAACAACTGCGCGACCACGGCACGACGACTGTACGACCACGGTATGATGATGACGATAGTTCCAAGACGAATGAGACGACGATGACATGACGGAAAAGAGCGACGACGTGCGTAGAACATCCGGCTGTTGCTTTGCAGTGGGTCGACGACGTCCTTGGCGCAGATCTCATAGAAAGGCATATTTTCTTTTGTTGAGAGGCCCCAGACGAGGCCAGCGCTGCGTATGCGAAGTAACGTAAGGTAATTAATAGTATCCCAGGCTAATAGATAAGGTACTTAACCTGACGTGCCTAGTGTTCGTTAACGCCACTCATTGCGCTCTACGATCGTTCACATACGACAATGTCATTCGTTTTCCTTTGGTCGCCGATTTATGCTTAGGTTAGAAGGTTGATGGCAGGTCGTGCAGCAGAAGAGAAATGACGCGCATTCTGAACGTCGCATCGCGTGATACATTGCTCACCGGGCACGCGCCTGTACTAGAACTGACGCTTTCTGGTGTCGACACGCGAAACAGTCATCGGTGCGGCTGGGGCGTCTTCTAGCGGGGCGCACCGACAATCGTGCAGCTCGATGTGTGGCCATTGCTTTGCCACAAGACCCAGCGTTGGAGCCTAAACGTTTTTTTTCTTCTTTGTTTTATAAGTTGTAGCTTCAGAACGTCCTGTTGCATACCTAAGACCGAGCTAGGCGATCAACGTGGTTAGAACGGAGCTGTAGGAACGAACGATGGTTCCCATGCTGTTTTCGGCCATGGTGCCTACGCGAAGAAACACAATCCATTTCCTTTTTTTTTTCTATTCTTTGTGGGGTTTGTTCGATAGCCGGTGCCTAACGCCCCGACCCAACGCCTTGGCAGTGTTAAACATGTGCACAGTAGAAGCAGGGGGTTCCGGGTTACCATTTTACGCCTTGACGTGTTGTTTATAACGTGAATTGAAACCTGAATGCACGAGCATTTTAAAAAATCTTCCCCGATCGAAGCGCGGCCTGGCGCACGCGTGCGAGTCGACCCCGCGACTTCGCGCTCGTCATAGGAACGCCATGGCCAGTGAGCGACGCGGACGTGCCTGTGGCCCACGCAGTGAAGGTGAAGAGATATTCGGTGCCTTGCACGGCCACCTTACGGCTTCTGCATTCAACTTTGGCGTACATGTGCGATTCAAGAGCGTCGCTCTAAATGGTACGTGGTCTCGTTGGTAGCTATCTCTGGTCAGTGCTATGACTTGTATTTTCTCGCGCACTGCTGTGCAGTACTTGACACGAGCATCGTTGCTTGTCGCGTGTTTCCTGTGAGGAAGCAAGCGGTCAAGGGAACGAACGAACGAACGTGCGAACGAGCGAGCGAACGAGCGAGCGAACGAGCTAACGAGCTAACGAGCTAACGAGCTAACGAGCGAACGAGCGAGCGAACGAGCTAACGAACGAGCGAGCGAACGAGCGAACGAGCTAACGAGCTAACGAGCGAACGAGCGAACGAGCTAACGAGCGAACTAGCGAGCGAACGAGCTAACGAGCGAACTAGCGAGCGAACGAGCTAAAGAGCGAACGAGCGAACGAGCGAACGAACGAGCGAACGACCGAACGAGCGAGCGAACGAACGAGCGAACGAACGAGCGAGCGAGCGAATGAACGAACGAGCGAGCGAATGAACGAACGAGCTAATGAATGAACGAACGAGCGAACGAATGAACGAACGAGCGAACGAATGAACGAACGAGCGAACAAATAAACGAACGAGCGAACGAATGAACGAACGAGCGAACGAACGAACGAACGAACGAGAAAGGCAGGAGCCAAGGATAGAAGGAAGAAGCGAACATCATCGATCTGCTTCCTAGCGCGAAAGAGCTGCATACGGCACCAAAAAAAAAAAAAAAAAAAAAAAAAATGGAGAAGAAGTAGGACTAAAGAGTGTCGTCGGACTTTGGCAAACGCTTTTTACCATGGTTCCGGGTATAAGCGTAGCTACAGGGGAGTAGTTGTCAGAACTAGAATGACGTCTATATGCAAAAGCGGCTGCGCGAAGGAAGGTGGGCGCTCCAAGTTATGCGTGACTCGCTTCCATTACGCTGGAAACTGCAATATAAGTTTGAAGAAAGCGGCAGAATTGAGTGGCCTTTCAAGAAGACTATTACTCCGCGCTGTGTGGTTGTCCGAGCGGCCCCGAGGCTTCTTGCTGAACAGTTCTCCAACTTCCGTGCATCCTATAAGAACGATTTCGCGTTGCTCATACAAATGGCGCACAAGTCCATGCTATCTGGTGTCTGGACATTATGGGCAATATTTACATTATTTCGCAAGAGCTATTATTTACTCTTTGAACATCAATGCTCCCTGCTTGACGAAATATTGCCTGTGAGTGCGAGTATCGGGAGGTAGAGGTAAAGTTACTGGCCTTAAAAAGAGTCCTGCGGTCGTACCTACGCATACACATGTCGGCAAGAAAGATAAATAAAAGGAAACCTTCAGTATAGTATTCCTAGGTGTTCACTCTGTGTATTTGTGCTGGCGGTAACTTAACCAGTTCTCTCACTTTTTTTTGTATCCCATAGAGCCATAAGATCTGACTGTCGCATTTTACTGACGCTTCTAGCTCTGAAAAAAAAAAGAAAATCGCAATCACTTAGATCTCGTTTCCGTCCTTTCTTTTTTTTTTTCTCTTCCTTCTACTTGGGGAGAACGGAAAGGATAAGACTTGCGTTATCGCGAACACGGAAAAAAGCTTTACCCAAATCGACACGCATTCCAATATACTCCCCCGAAAGCTAAGTCTATTCAGGAAGTATTGCATGGACCATTTTGTTCGTTTCCTTACGTGTCGAGCTGCACTATTCGTTGAACCCGTGATTCTCTGCCTGAGGAACTTATTCTCTTGCTGAGGAATCGCACCGACGGCTTCGATCTGTAGCTAAATCTTATTTGTAGACCGCATGTCACGTGGGAGCGGGGTCGAGAGTACCAAACGAGACGCCACAGGAAATAATTATTGCAGTTGTGCATTTTTCCTCCAGGAACTGTGCCGTTGTCGGTAAAAAAAGCTGATCTTAACGGAAAAATGATTGCTTTGCAAGTCGCGACAATTTTAACGATAACATTTTTGTTTTGTTTCCTCCTCAACGAGCACATCATTCAAATTTCCCCTGCTTTTGCTCCAAGAGAGGCAAACCGGACTTAGCTATTTTATTACCTCGATACGTTTACTGCAATCTCACCCGCCGTGGTGGATTAGTGGCTATGGCACTGCGCCGCCAAACACGAGGTTGCGGGTTCGTTGCCCGGCCGCGATGGCCGCATTTTGATGGGCGCTAAATGCGCGAATGGTATGTACTGTGCCTACCTTGAAGTGCACTCTAAACGACTTCGGGTGGTCAAAATTAATCCAGTTCGCTTCACTACGGCATCCCTCAATATCCTATGTGCAGTTTCGGTACGTAAAATCTGAGAAATTAACCGAATTTGGGAATAATATTTATTGGTTTTTGAAATTGGCGGGTTTCCCTATATGTATTTTATCAAGCAGAAGAGCTCGTACAACTTTGTAATTTGGCGCAACGAAATCGGGACGCATTAAGGAAAGTAAGGTTCCTTTTCTTTCTCTGTTTTCTTTTTTTTTTCTTCGATGAGTAAAGTGTGCAAACCCTCCTGAGGAGCCCTTCAATATTTGGCCGTTGGAATCGTTCGCCGCGTAGTAGTCATTTACTTTCGACGTTCTAAAGCGAATAGCATTCTTTGGCTACCGTGGCAGGTTTCTTTTTTCCCAATCGGACTGAATGACGTTACCGCTCGGGGAAAAACGGGATTTCCCCGTTCGCCTATGCGTGTTGGCGTGACGTTGTGTGGCGCGGAGACATTGATTGGGTTCGCCTTTATCCGCGGCGCGCTAGCTCTCTCCAATTGGTGCACGTTCGAGGTCACGTGGTATAGCGTCTAGAGACGCGGAATGATTCAGCGACTTCTCGTATCCTGTTTCAGCAGTCTATAGGCAGCGTATAGGCACGTTGGCGTGTATATTTTGACACGTGAACGACAGCGTCCTTCCGATGCTTCTTGGATGTGGACACGCTTTAGTTTCCCGTCTTCAAGAACCTTTCGTTATATAAAGCGGACAACAACGCAGTATACCTTTCCTTGCACGAAGATAACGCTGCCAATGCTGCACAGCGGATGCACAGGGTCACGTGGTTTAGCGGCGAATAAGAGGGCACAATTCCGCGACTTCTCGCGTCCGGTGCCGTGGATGCAGGGCTGAAGAAAGAGAACATTGTCGTCCACGGCAAAAGAGTGTGCTGAACGCCTTTCTACGGGAGGCCCGCCAGGAAGAACGGAAGAATTGCGCAGATCACTACTTTCGAAGTCAACAACTGGCTCAGCCATGAAGTGGTTGAAGAACACTGTCGTTAACGCGCTGAGGAAGAACGCGAACGCTTTACGCTGCTCCATATGCTGAAGAAAGACAACATCGTCGACAGCAGATCTGTGGCGACCACACCGTCGAATGCATGCCGGGCTTACTTTGACAAGCATCTTTGACGGTCTCTGCGTGAATATTTCTTTACGCCCCGCGTCGAACTCTACGTGTCAATGCACCATAAGTTTTAAATGCTTTTACAAATGTTAAGGGGACGTGGTTTTGTGAACCTTCAGCAGCGCCCGCTTGGGAGCTCAAACCAGGTTGACCATCGGAGAGCCGATTCGGCAGGGAAGACGAGGTGATGTAAAAACAAATAACCGAACTTTAATACATCACTACGGGTGAGCGGTGCGCTCCAAGAAAGAAAATATATATAAAAACGTTTAGCGTTTGTGCAACTGCACGCAAGGGCAGAGAAGATGCAACCCCACGTGCCGGCTCCGCTGGCTTTCTTATACCCTTCTCTACATCCGGGCATCCTCATTCTCTGCGGCCTCCCGGTAGAGGGCCTTGTCAGGACACGTCGGGTCAACCCAGATGGAGGACCACGGGAGGGGAAATCCACCTCCTGGCGTACAGGGGCTGAGCGTCGTAAAGAGTAGAGTATATTGAAGGGGCGGCGCAAGGCGACGAAGACAGAAGGCAGGAAGACGCAGCAGGAATTAAGTTGGTTGTGAGTTAAGTGCTATCCTGTGTGTTCCTGCCTTCTGCCTTCGTCGTCTTGCGCTTCCTATGTTCTTCTTATGTTCAACCAATACCGACTCGCCAAAATGTCGATCCTTCTACAGTAAAGAGGGGAGTAGGATTTGCATAATCGCGTCGCACACACTCGACGGACGAGTCTGTTCATGTTGACGAGCGTGACGGGTAGGCATGCCGTGTGCCATGCGTTTGGCATTCGTTCCATTCATTGCCGCAGAAAGCGAACCGCAACGGAAGTTCACACTGCGCCGACAGGCAATTCTTTGTACTAGTGAGTTGCAGTTGCAGAGTCGACGCTCCTTTCGCGTTTTCCCAGACGTATCTGTTTTGAGTCTGAGAAACAGGCACGGTATAATTTTAATTCTTGCGTAACAAAATCAAGGTAAGATGATTAGGCCGTTGGGAACATGCTATCTTACCAGTGCAACTCACCGTATTTGACACATGTCACCAGCATATGCGCCTGCAAATATTGCAGGAGGAGGCGTGGGAAGAGTGGTGGTTTTTCTCGATAGTTGCACAGCTGGCAATTTAAGTGATGCGGTATGCAACCTCAAACCTTAGGGTCCTGACGTAATATAGTGGGGCTATGGCAGCAGCGTGTTCATGATCCCACCAAAAAACTCCCGGTCATGCATTATTCACCGCCAAGTTAAGCAAGAAATATTATTATTGTGAAAGTATTATATATGTTCCATGAGGCAGGAAAGCCGGCGTTGTCCGCGACGAGTGTTACCAAAAATTAATGTCACATCATCAGCGTCTCGTGAGACGTCAGTAGTAATACAGAAGATGGTAATTGGTGTAACAACCTTAGGTAGCAATAATTATGGACAATTCATGTGAATCAAAGTAAATTAAAATTGGAACAAGTTTGAGCAACAGTGACTGAAGCTAGTGTAAAGTTAATTGAAGTGAAGTAAAGTGAATTAAGCTGAATTAAGGTGGATTAAGGTTGGTACAAGTTAGAGCATGGTGGATTAAAGTGGATTATGGTGGAGTTAGGCTGGTACAAATTAGAACAAGGTAGAGTAAGGTGGATTAAGGCAGAGCTGTGAAAGACACTCACGTGATAATGTACTACGTAACGTATAATGGACGCAACCAGTCAATTAGAGGAGTCATTATGTTTTAAAAATGATAGGGTTTTACGTGCCAAAACCACTTTCTGATTGTGAGGCACGCCATTATGTTTTCGCCTTCAAATAACGTAAGGATACTTAGGTGACTGTCATCTTTTGTCCCGCAGTTTATTATAAATACATGTTCTGTCATGTGCCAAGATATAAGGAACGTGCCCCGTACGTTGAGCTCACGTACGTAGCTTTCTCGTTGTATACTTGGCCGTAAAATACATTTGTCAAACATTTTTGCCTGTACAGCAAAACTGGTGCCACCTGGATTGATCTGTATATTTATAGGCTATATTGTAACTTGGGTTGCACAACGCTTAACGAGAATACAGGGTTAGCCGGAAGTCTCTTGGGACCTTTGTGCATAGTAGCCCCGACACGTCCTCTGAAGTCTTTTGAAGTATAAACTCCTTTACCTTGCGCGGAACGACCCCTTACGAAAAAGGTCCTTCGCCATTGTCATACGGTATGGCGCTGTCTCCATTGCCGCAACAAAACAGGAGGCGCTGTCTATTTAGACTGAGACTGATGAAATGACAAAAAAAAAAACTTGAATCTTGTGAATGCGAGCACGAAAGAAGAAAACACGAAGCAAAAAAAAAAAGGAAACGAGAAAGCGTAAACCATAAAAGACGTGAGGCAGCAGTATAATTTGCGTATTTGTTACTGTACAGGATCTTCTTTTTGTTTGTAGCGAAATAATATGTTCAACAATGCGCAAAGACATTTTCATTTTTTTTCTTTCAAGTCTCATCGCTGCCTTCACTCCGCTACTGTACTGGTCTATCGGAGCGTAACGATGCGTCCACGTGGTTCGCAGATAAGATAAAGGGCGCGTATGCCTTGTGCCTCAGATATAAAAAAAGAACAAGACGGAACAAAAAAACAAAAACGAAAATCGCCTAGACCTTAGCGCCGCTGACTCACTCTCTTATAGCTATACGCGATAACATACGGCGAATTCGGCAAATGGCACCGGCGCGCACCCGGGTTCCATGGGGCAACGGTGATTCGATGAAACGGCGAATCGGGGTGCCGCTCCGGCATTCGCCGAATTCGCCAATATATTGTGACGTTTCGACAGTCAACGTGAATGTGCGTTACGGGCGACCTTGCACACTGTCGCTTAGGAAAGTGACAGTTTCTACGCCTCGTTATCTCTTATCAAGCCGACAATTTTGGATGTATACCGTGCCGCGACCCCGTGCTCTCGACACACCTCGAGTTTCCCGTTAGATTACCTCCGTATTGCACGCAGCACGTCTACGTAGTGCCGTAAAGAAATGACGTTACGTGCCATTGGTTGGATCCCAAGCTCTGTTTTCTGGGACCGCAGCTCAATGCTCAAACCACTAGGTCACGCTCGCACGCATATGCTTCTCTCTTGCCAAGTTCGCTCTTTGTTGTTTCTTTTTAAACGTCTGGTGCTTGCGTCACGTGCCAGTTCCTCGCATTCTTCGCTCGTGGCAATAGTTCCACGAGGCGCTGTAACAATGCACCTCAATGGGGTACGAGACGGGACACAAGGAAAACCGTTAGCGCTTTCGATACGTTAGCATTAGAAGTGCCAAAGTGGGGAGAAAAGAAAGGTGTATGTCTGTGAAGTGTGGGAAGTAGGTCACGTGGTAGAGGTACACATATATGTAAACGATAGAAGGCAAACGGACGGGCTCGACTTTCACGTTAATGGGGTCCATACAAAAGACAAATGATAAAGCCAAGGAAAGCGTAAAGGGGAAATTATCTATGGTTGAAATTGAGGTGCACAGAATCATGTAGAAAAGGGGAGAAACTGAAAGTGGACGAAGAGGTAACTTGCCGCGGGCGGGAGTCGAACCCACTAAACCCGGTGCAGAAACCCCGCAGCGAGCGAGCAGGCCAGCGCGCCAGCTGCGACAGGGAGGAGTAGGAACCGCAGCTGCGCTGGCGTGGCCCAGCTGCTGTGTGACGTAAGCGGAACGTCGACTCGAGCAGGGGGGCGGGCGACTTCGCGCTCCCTGCAGCTTCCCAGTTTCGGTGATCGCGCGCTCGGATTAGCCGAAATTCGTCGTGTCACAGTTCCGCGTGCCATCTCATTTTTTCTTTCTTTTTTTCCAGGTCGAAAAGTTGATATTGGTTGTGCGGAGAGCTCATTTCAATTTCCCAATTGCGATGAGCCCGCTGAACCTAAATTTTAAAAAAAGTTGTTTTAAAGGATTTTTGTTAAATGCCGACTAAATGCCCCGTATCATCCGTTGCCCCGTTGGTTGCCACCACTGACGTCAAGTCTGTGGAAGAACCGTGCTTTTATTTCAAAAGGCTATTTTTTAAATACTGCTTAAAATCTTGGTAGGAACGCCCTGTGCGTTAAGTTTGCCATGCTTATAGCTCATGATTTGGAGGTATCAAAGGGAGCGTATAAAAATTACATGGTGGGCGTTGTGGGGTTAATCTCAATTAGAGGATTGGCTTTTTTCGTTCGCTCTCTTATCAACATCGCCGCTTTCGTACGTGTCCCTTAACCCTACGATTATAGAATTTTTTTCGTTTCATCGCTCGTTGCGTGATTGATATTTTCTTGTCACGCTTCTGTGTTTTTTTTCAGCGTATCACAGCTTTCGTTAGAGACATGAAAAAGAAAAAAAGAAGAAAGAAATACACGCGAGAAAAAAACGTCTGCAAGCCATCAATTATGCTCGCCATATCTTCCAGATATAGAAACAAAAGAAAAGGTCGAAACTGATAATTAAACTCGCGAACGAAAGGAATCAGTAACCAGCTGCTTACATAGCATAGCATTGCATTAGCATTATTACAGTTTACTCCTTTTATTTGCTTTTTCATGCTATGGGCCGTATCGCGTGCATTCTTACTGCAGTGCATGCAGCCGCTTGTCACGGACAGACGCGCTTTGCGTAACGTTAGTGTTAGCTTAGAAAAAAAAAAAAAAAACTCGCAACTGTGAGGAAAGCGTCATATAAAACGACCAACTCTGACAGTTTCTTCGTTCTTTCTGTATATCATAAGGCGTATTACAAGAAACTCCGAGGAGATAAAGAAGGGGGAGGCGGCACTGCACGATGACGGCCGCGCCTAGCTGCTGTGCGCACCGCGTTTGGCGTCTTGGGCCGGCAGCAGATGGCCGGAACAGTCCCAGCACCCTCGCGCTCCTCCACCACCCTCCACTCACCCACCCAACGCCCCTCCTCGCACTGATTTGTTTATGCGACCGGTGCTCGTGAGCTTAGGATATACGGGCGCACACGAGCGACACATGTGTTGCCGTTCTACCACACGCGAGAGGCAATCCGTCTCCGCCGCCATTGGTCTGACGCGATCCATCATCCGAAATCTGCAACGTTAACAACTATGACATCTTTTATTTTTTCTTCTCCCTTGTTTCGTACGCTCAACAGTTGACGTTCAGTAAACTTTTTTCGCCGGTATGTTTGGGAAACAGGTTCACAACTGGCGTTGGAGTGGGGTGTGAACGCGACGCACTGCGTAGAAACGGACTTTTGTTTTTCGAACAAACAAGTTCACGCACACGCACACACACACACGCACACGCGCACACACACGCACACACACACGCACGCACACACACACACACAAACACACACACAGACACATACACACACACGCACACACAGACACACAAACACACACACACACACACACACGCACGCACGCACACACACACACACACACACACACACACACACACACACACACACACACACACACACACACACACACACACACACACACAGACACAGACACACACACACACACCCGCAGTGACACGCAGTTTGGACAACCAGTCTATTGTATGATATCCCGCCGTGGTTGCTCAGTGGCTATGGTGTTGGGCTGCTGAGCACGAGGTCGCGGGCCGCATTTCGATGGGGGCGAAATGCGAAAACACCCCTGTACTTAGATTTAGGTGCACGTTAAAGAACCCCAGGTAGTCAAAATTTCCGGAGTCCTCCACTACGGCGTGCCTCATAATCAGAAAGTGGTTTTTGCACGTAAAACCCATTATTTAATTATTGTATGATAAATAAAACCCCAACTGAACGTGACACGTGGCTTCCGCTATACGCTATTCGAGCCACTTGTTGCAGTTTTCATGAATAAAACGCAGTCTCCCGAGGCCTGTAGTTCACCCTGTTTTGCGTAATGCGTCGAATAAGTGGACGCCGAGATCCACACCTGTCAACCACAACAGCGAGAAATGCGCGATTTCCTGATCTCGATGCGGGTGAAGATCTTTCTCTCTCACCTCACTGAGCACTAAGTATATTGCACGAAAAAAAAAAAAGATGTCGTCCACACGACTGTATGTCGCGCGAAGCTACAAAGGAAACCCGCGCGGGTGTATCACAAAGAAAGCTTCGAGGTGGATGAACATTTTGTCTTGATTCTGGAGATCGAACCCTGGATCAACGCCTTACCGGGACGGTCACTCGACGAATCTGAGCTAAGTACGAGCGTACCAGATCGCAGAGCAACGCCAACTCGAAGCACAGTTGGCGAGACAACTCGACAGCTTGTAGCTTCGTGCTGCGGTCGGGTTGACGACAATTTCTCGAGCTTTTTCGAGGCACCTTTCTCGACTTTGCACGGCTCCCGAGAATCGACTTGTCGAGTGTAACGCAGGAGGCAATGAGCTTTTCAGCACTGTCCGTAAATGAAGCTGGCGCCAGCGCAACTGAAACCGCCATCAAAAGTGACTATAAAAAAGGTGTAGATAAATGAAACAAATGATGGGAATCGAGTTAGTAGCGCTTCGGTGCTTCCCAATATTCATAACTGCGTGTGTGTAAGGCTGGGCTAATTAATTTGCTCTAATACCAGCGCTATTAAAATAGCGTCAAGAATGAAGCTCTAAAAGAAACAACGTTGTAGGGGCACCGGTTTTCACGGCTCGCATTTAGCCGAGCAGCATTAGCTCGTACGTACGTGGCCGGATTACTTTTGGTTCACATTAATAACACATCGTTTTGTACTCAGGCACATCTACGCGTTGCCTATAAACAGCAAGCAACGTTTAATGTAATTGCAACGAATACAGCAAACTGAGTCTATAGGAACGTACACGTTCCTATAGGAGCGTGTATGTTGCGCCCTTTTCTGACTCTCCGAAAAGTGTCGCGCGATAAAGTAGCTCGTTGCCGATTTCAGCTATCGTTACATTGTGTACAATGTATAGAACACGAATTCGACCCCCTTTTGTTTTCCAAGACGATGCGAGCGTGAATATAATTTTTTGTTTTGCATCTGGTTTTCATCGAACGCGTTAAGAGCGACAAAATATAAAGGTTCGAAACGCGTCAAAGCCCAGTACACGTTACCGCTATAAACCTGCATCTATTTAATTAACTGAATTAAATTATGGGGTTCTACGTGCCAAAACCGCTTTCTGATTATGAGGCACGCCGTAGTGGAGGACACCGGAAATTTGGACCACCTGGAGTTCTTTAACGTGCACCTAAATCTAAATACACGGGTGTTTTGCATTTCGCCCGCATCGAAATGCGGCCGCCGTAGCTGGGATTCGATCCCGCGTCCCCGTGCTTAGCAGACCAACACCATAGCCACTAAGCAACCACAGCGGGTTACATCTCTTTATCAAGCACACAGGTCCTCTCTCTCTCTCTCTCTCTCTCTCTCTCTCTCTATATATATATATATATATATATATATATATATATATATATATATATATATATATATATATATATATATATATATATATATGGCTGTAATACGCGTATACGGTGTCGGCAATAATTGTCCTGTCAGGTAAACAAATGGCTCCGCCTGTGTCACATACGCCGGAGATTGTTTATGGATATTACCGAGGCTCAAAGCAGCCGGTATGTACTAAGAGAGCCCCGATAATGGCAGCGGACACATAACACGCGACAGGGCTAATTTATTCCCCGACACGCCTCCGAACCCTTGTCCCCCTCTTCGATCATAACTCGGATAAGCAGGACATAAAAGAAGCCCGGTTAGCGACTGCCGCGTTGCTGATGAATTACCTCGTATCGGCTGCTGCCCCGTGAGACTGTGTGAACACGTGATCCTGCGGCTCTGCTACATAAGAAAACGCCGCGGGCCCTTTTAACGATAGCACGACAGCGCCACCGCGCCAAGCTCCGTAACTATGTCGCCATTTGGTGACGCTAATCAATCACCGGCGACTGTTCAGTACGATTCATAATTTTCACATTATAGCGGTATGGTTTGGCGCACCCTCAGTGAAAGCTAATCTGTCCCTTTCAGTACTTTGAGCAATGGCGCGTTTGGCGCGACTTCACAAATTTGATCGCAGTTCTTCCCCGGGCAGTGACTCGAGTTTTTCAACCTTGTTAAAACATTGGTAATTGGTAAAACATTGGCTTTGGTAATCGCCGTGCAGTCCTAATCAGGTCAGACAGTAACGAGACTTTACGTCAGTTACCATCTTCCAAGAGAGATTGCAGCCATTGTCTATAACTCCCTGCTGTGAAGGCATTGAGCGAGATCGTATAATTAGGAGACGTTGATACGTTATATTGCTTACTTATTCATTGTTATTCTTGTTTGCATAGTTTCCGTTTCAACTCGCTCCGCCCGGTAATTCTCCTGGGACGTGGCGGCAACAAAAAAAAAAATAACATGAACAATACCACCGCCTGACGGGGCGCCTAAGCAAACGAGACCCGCATCTACATGTCTTCAGCGTCGCTGTCGATTCACTGACTACAGCGCGCAGTGTGCCTTCATTATGCAGATGCGTGCATGCGGCTATCGATATACCTGATTTCTCCTTGAAATAAAGTAACAAATAATATACGTGTGTGCGTTGGACTCAACCTAACGTTACTCGCGCAAAAAGCACACCCTGATGAGATCTGTGTTGCTTAACGCTGCGCTGTACTTGAAGAACTACGCCATGTAAAATGTATACCTAATAAGAACTCTTAGATCGTTTAGATTACTAATAGCACCCAAACGTTATAACGTTGCATCAGAGCTATCGCTTCGAGACGGTTTTTTTATGCGCATTTCTAACATATTATCGGCATTATTTGAAGCTCCAACTTAGGGGATAGTAGAAATTTAATTCTGCTTGGTTACTTGAGACAGCGCTGCGGGGCCGCTTGCCAAGAAAGTTGTTAAACATGGCGCCACTAGAAAGCTTGGCACCGGACCTATAGAATGCGGGTAATATCAAGGGCACATTATCAAACCTGCAAAGAACAAAATGCGCTACTATATTATTCTCACTTCGTTATGAGACGCAAGTATTATGGATCTCTTAATCACCCAATGAGAGATAAAAAATTCAATTCTAGAATATCATTATAATATTGTTCAGCAGTGGTCTCAGAATATCCTTACAATATTGTTCAGCAGTGGTCTCAGAGTATCTAACAGTCCGTGCGCGATGAAATCGTGCACGTCATTGTGTATAGCATTACGCAGCTACTGCATCAGTTGCAGGGAATGCAAAATCAAATAATTTAAATAATTTTCTGTACCCGCCGTGGTGTGCCATTTGGCTATGCCGTCGTGCTACTGAAAACGAAGTCCCGGGTTCAATATTCTGCCACGGCGGCTGCGTATCGAAAAAGGCGAAATGCAAGAAAGGAAACACACGCTCGTGTATCTAAATTCATGGGCTGTTTAAAGGCCCCATGAGGTCAGAGTTGTTCTGGAGTCTTCCATCCTACAGTGTCTCTCATAGATCCGAATGTCGCTTTGGGACGTTAAACCAAGTCAATCATATTAAAAAGCAACCTCGTCCTACCTAGCAATACCTTTTACCAACGTCAACAAAATTTGTTCTGTTATGACGTCACAACCCTGTCGCCCGCGTTGCGACACCAACTTTGCCAATGTTAAAATATGTTAAACGCGTTTCGCAAGCTTCATATTTGCTCCGTGATAAAGTTCAAGGTAGCGCGAAGCAACGTGGACGCAGACGTAGAAAGGACACCACAAGCGCTTACTCGCCACTAACAGTTTATTCAAAGAAACGTAAAGTTAAGCGCTTGCGGACTCCGTTCCATACTTCTCTCTCCCTGTTGTTTCGCGCTACTTTTCACTTTTCATGAAACCGTGCCAACTCGCCCAAATGCCCACGTTGTTACAGTTGCTATTTTCCAAGTGTGATTATTTTACTTGCACGATGCTCTCGGTGTAGTTTCGAGAACTGAGAAAATACGTGTCAGGACTCCTTTAAGCCGTGACGTATGCGCCGCCAATCGGTGAAATATTCTCGCAAGCCTGTTTATGCGAAATGTACACTGTGCCTGAGGAAATTATGGTAGGTCAAAAAAAGAACCGACTGCTTCGTTTGAGGTGAACAAAACAACTAAACTTTATTTCGATAGTGATGTCCGTTGCCGAGCGAGTTCGGAGGAGCACAGGGTTGCCCGTTGACGAAAAGAATGAGGCTAAAGTTGGCAGTTTCTTCATACTCCCCCCCGGAATGAGCTTCAGGCCATTCGTCCATGTATTCCATGGGGTACAACAGTTGGATCGGCCTTCTCAATGTGGTTCCATTAGGCATGCGCACCATGCAAGCTCTGATTCTTCCATCTCGTCCGAAAAGCACTTCTGCCACTTGTCCAGTTTTCCAGGGTTGCCTCGGTAGATAGTGTTCCTGGAGTAAAACGAGACTTCCTTTCTTCAGTGCGCTTGACGAATTTGGCACAGCGAAATGTGCTGTTCGGAGACTCGTCAGATACTCCTTTTGCTAGCGACGCCAAAATTGGTCGACCATCCTTTGTCGGTAATGCCAGCAACGAGTCAGTTGACCAGGGAACCACCAATGAGATCTTCGCCTGACAATCGTGAGTCGCATGATCTTTTGCAGCACAGAATGCAGACGGATCGGACTGCTTCGAAGCACCCGCAGAAAAAAAGAGAAGCTGCTGACCCTTCTTGAGGTTTGCTCTTTTCTCTGTCTCGACGTTTTGATTCTCTGGCTGCGAGATTACCAGGTTGCAGTGCCTTTTCCCGGCTCTCTACTTCTGTTTTAAGAAAAGCTTGCAAACTCTTGATACCGATCCCGTCATCTTTGCTTGCAGCGGAAAGTCCTTTGCGGTATCCGACAACAAGATCGGTTGGCAGCATTCGCAGGAGTGCGGAGGAGAGCAGGGCGCCGTAACTGCCTGTTTTGACTCCGAGCGCCGTGAGACCAGCGATATTGCGTTGCGCGTGGTCATAGAGTCGACGTAGGCCGATGTTCTCCTTTTCGTTCTGTACCGGTGGCAAGCCGAGTAACTGAGTCAGGTGTTCTTGAATTAGCACGTCTTGTCGACCGAAGCGCTCTTTCAGAGGTTCGATGACAGTGGTGTAATTTGCCTCAGTCTCTTGAATGCCGGCAATGGCCGCTGCGGCTTTTCCCGAAAGCGCCGATTGCAAGTACAAAAACTTTTCTGCGTTGGAGAGGCCGTCGTTTCCGTGTATCGCTTGCTAGAACTGCTGCCAGAAGGACTTCCTTGGCGGCTCCGCTAAATCGTTATAACTCGAGCTTCGGCAGTTTCACTTTGCACTTTGCCCCCGCCGGAGGGCCGTTGGTCTGCGCCCGCGTCGCCGCCATTTTTGCCTGTTTTGTTAGCCGGTCTTTTTCTGCTTCTTGGCGGAGTTTTGCCATCTGTGCGACGATACGGTCGTCGTATTCTATGGTCCGCACATAATTTTGCTCTGCGTCTTGGTCTTGCACTAAAGGCTCGATGGCAGCGTCCACCTCGTTTAGCTGTATTTGGAGGGCGCTAAGCCTCGCAGACAATACATTAAGAGCTCCTCCGTCTGCATGGCTCTTCAAGAATAAGTCCGCTTCAGAAATCGGTTTAGTCACTTGAGTTCTCAGTGCACTTCTTTTCAGTTTGAGCCGTTCCATCGTGGCATCAATGTTTACAGTTCGCTTACCGTGATGGGGCTTTAGTCGGGGTGTCGGTTTCGCTTGGGTGTGGCGCGCCAAGGCCTTGTTGTTGAAGGCGCGCCTCGTCGACCGTTTTCTGCACGAGGATTGTTGCTGGTTTTCGCCGAGCTCGTTGTGGTGTCGACGTCTGTTGACCTCGTTGCCTCAATGGTAAGTTCGATCGTTTCTGACGGGTTTCAGCACCAAATATTGAGGAAATTATGGTAGGTCAAAAAAGAACCGACTGCTTCGTTTGAGGTGAACAAAACAACTAAACTTTATTTCGATAGTGATGTCCGTTGCCGAGCGAGTTCGGAGGAGCACAGGGTTGCCCGTTGACGAAAAGAATGAGACTAAAGTTGGCAGTTTCTTTAGTCCCAATGCTTCTCTTGGATGCAAACACACACAGAGCAGAAATGTCTGTTCGGAAACTATGTCAAATGAAAAAAATAAGAGAGGCAGACAGTGACAGAGAGAGAGAGTTCAAAATTACCGTCTAAAATATCAGCAGAAGCAATGAGATCGAAAATCTCGCCTGATAACAGCAGGAGCCACGTTTCCGAGACGACCTACGCGCCGCGCCTCAACTGGCTATTTGGCAAGCTCGTGCCCTAGCTGGCTCCCTCCCCAAAGAGGGAAGAAAGACGTTCGGGAGATCGGGAAGGGCTCCGCAGGTGCTCGGGAGCGCCGAACAAACGAGCGCAATCAAGCGACCGCGATAGTACCCCGCCCCATCGCCTCCTCTTACACGGGATCGACCGCCCCCCTCCTGTTATACGCGTGGTACATACAGCCTAGGACTTGGCAGCCGATGACTCGCTGCTCCTATCTTCCTTTCTTTTTTTCTTTTTTTTGATATCCACCGTCTGACGTTGGCGCCGTTCCTCTTTCACCTCCCATATCCACGTCGATACACTCTCCCTTTCGTCCATATTTCCCTTTGTTTTGCTGCGCCCTCTCCGCATACACGGGGTGCAGCGTTCAGGATTCAGCAGCGAAAGACGGAATGTTCCTTTTTTTGTCCTCTTTTCTTTCTCTCCGCTGTCTTCTGTCGCGGCCATTCCTCCTCTTCCTCCATTCACTCCGATTCCACATCCCTATTCTCTCAATTCTTCTTATCTTGCCCGGTACCTTTTAATCACGAATCGCCCCGTGTAGCTCTGCCGCGATAAGCGCGCTTCTCTTCCATTCTATTTCTCTGCTGCCTTCTGCAGCTGCTCCCCTTTCGCCTACTCCGAGCCACATCCTCTCCCTCGTTTCCCTATTTCCATTCCTAAGGCAGAGTACAGCGCGGGCGCTTAATGACGCTCTGTTCATTTCTCTTCCTCCCGCAACACGCCGCATTTCTTCTTCATATACTTGTTTCTCTTTATCATCTCCCGTTCCGTCTCCCTTGCCTCCTCTTCCCTACTCCCTTGATCGACGTTGATAGCTTCGGTCTCTTTCCTTTTCGTCTCCGCGTCTCGCACTTCATCTTCCCCACTGCAGGGTCGTTTCCCACTCCTCGCGTGTCTGTTCATACTCGATTTTTCTCGTCATCGCCCCAGGCACATTGCGAACACTCCTCCTTGCGTCTTCCATAGATCATTCTTTGCGTGTGTGTGAGAGAGAGATAGAACATTTATGTGTGTGGGGGGGGGGGGTGCGAGAGAGAGAGAGAGCGAATGAGCGAGTCTGCGCGTCTGTGTGTGTGTGGTGCTGTGTTCTGGCTCAATGTATATCCGTTCGTCTACGAGCTGTCCGTTCGTCTCGTCATAGTATTTACGTACGCTCGCTGAGTTCTCTGGTTGCCCCTGCCATCCCGTTTGCTGCAGCTCCACTGTGCTTCTTTCAGTTTTTTGTGTACTTCTGCGAACTTTCGGTAGTGCTCTGCTCCGACATTGGCGTCCTGAATATATTGTTCGCTTGTCAGGCTGTACGCTGTTGGCGACCAGCAATGACGTCTTTGCTCCTTGCTAAGCATTTCGGCCGTCCCTTAACTGCAGTGGTATACCGGCTACCACAGAAGCTTAGTGATGTGCACGTTGCTGACCGTTGTTAACCCTGTAATGCTCACACACAGTTCTACACAAAGAAATCTGAGAGTAACCTGTTTACCTTTATTGAGACCATTGCGCGTAGGTGACGCGGACAATGAATAGCTACAAGGATTATTAGCAACCGTCCTTGCTGTTCATCCTTGTGCGCGTCACCGAAGCGCTATGATCCCAATAACTGTATCAAACCAACTCGCCCTAAGGTTTGAACCTGTATTTCTGACCATTTGCAAAAAATAACTATGAAATGTTATTTGAGTTAAACCTAATATTACATTATTATAGTAAAAGGAGCAGAATAATCATACACTGGCCTGTACAGTACCGAGAGTAGCCACGCTACCTTCTTTTGAAGCAGTAAGGAAATAGATACAGAGGATCCTTATATAACTAGCGATGAAGTTAGAAGGGCTTTACAAGAAATGTACTGGAGAAAATCGGTAAGACAAGATGAAAAAATAACAGTCCACTGGATCAAATGCAGAGGAGATATTACGCATGAAAAGCTTGCGGCCCTTTATACGCAGTGCGTCACGACTTCAAGTGTACCGGAGAGCTAGAAGGCTAACATAATACTAATCCATCAGAAGGGACAGGATAAAGAATTGAACGAATATAGGCTTGCTAGCTTACTTTCAGTACTCTATAAAATATTCACCAAGATAACTTCCAATAGAATGAGGGCAACATTTGACTTCAATCAACCAAACCTATAGGCTGGCTTCAGAAAGGGCTATTCTACAATGGATCACAGTCATGCCATCACTCAGGTAATTGAGAAAGTTGCGAAGTGCAATCAAGCTCTATGTATAGATTTTAGAGATTATGAAAATGCTGTTGATTTAGTAGGCACCCGTGGTCGTGGAGGCATTGCGTAATCAAGGAGCACAAGAGTCGTGCGTCCGCCAAAATATCAACAAAGGTTCCACAGCTACCTCGGTTCTCCTCAAGAAAAGTACAAAACTACATATCAAGAAAGTTTTCAGGCAAGGAGACACAATCTCTCCAATGCAATTCATTGTATGCGTAGAAGTATTATTCAAGCTATTAGAGTGGCAAGGCTTCGGAGTGAGGATCAATGGCCTAAATCTCAGCAACCTTGAGTTTGTAGATGACATTGCACTGTTCTCCAACACTGGGGACGAACTGCAACACATAATTCGAGGACCTGAACCGACAAAGCGCAAGTTTAGGTTAATATGCAGAATAGAAAGACAATGTCCCATAGTATGGCAAGGAAACAAGAATTCGTGATCGCCAGTCAGCATCTAGACTCTGTACAGGAGTACGTCTATATAGGTCCATTACTTACAGAATACCCGCATTATGAGAAGAAAATTTACAGAGGAATAAAGAAGTGTTGGGTTAGCTTAGCTTCTCACTATTCGGCCATACGCCTGCGACGCGCTAAGCGCGTCCTGCAGGACCATAAAATTTTCCCGTCCATTCCTCCTCCTCCACTTTCCGCCTCACGCTTTCACTGCCCGCAGGAATGGGCCTCACGCAGGAACGGGCCCTTCAGAGTTGCGCTCTAAAGAAGTGCCACCTCCTCCGCGTTCCTCCTCGCGCTCTCTTCGCTTTTCTTCTCCCGCTGCGGTCGGCGTTCGCTCTTTTATCCTTCGCTCTGCACTGCCGACCGGTTACGCCGAGGACGTCGACAACGCTGACGACCCCGAGGCACGCCGACGCTCAACGCAGGAACGGGCCCTTCAGAGCTGCGCTCTAAAGAAGTGCACAGTCATTGGATTCTACCAGTACTAACATATTGGGCAGAAACCTGGAGGTTAGTAAAGTTCGAGAACAAGTTAAAGACCACGCAAAGATCGAGTGAACGGCAAATGTTAGGCATAAGGTTAAAAACCAGGAAGAGAGCGGTGTGAATCATAGAGCAAACAGGGGACAGCAAATATGCTAGTTGGCATTAAGAGAAATATATATATATATATATATATATATATATATATATATATATATATAGCTGGGCAGGCCGTGTAATGCGTAGGGTCAATAACCGGTGGGCCGTTAGTTACAGAATGGATGCCAAAGTAAGGGAAGCGCAGTCGAGGACAGCAGGGAATTAGGTGGGGTGATGAAATTAGAAAATTCGCAAGGGCAAGTTGGAATCAGCTAGCGCAAGAGTGGGGTAATTGGAGATCATTAGGAGATGTCATCCTGCAGCAGGCATAAAAATAGGCTGACGATGATGACATCGTTATCATCATTATTATGATTACCAGCAGCAGCAGCAGCACTATCTTCAAAATAAAACGATAACACCATGTTCAGCTGCGGTCGAGAAAGAGAAAAAGCAAAGACAAGCCCTGGGGTATATTTCGACGGCCTTTGATGAGGCTCATTCAGCCGACACTGACGGATCTGTCTGAAACGGCCCACCTTACATTATGGGTGCGGATCATTTGACAGAGACAGAGAGAGGCGGGGGGAGATATGTGCCCTGGAGGTCCTAATAAAGCGCGTCTTACCCCATCAGCCAAGCGTCCTGCGAGAACGGCTGTCTTGTGTTATGGTTCTTACGGGGGAAGCCGAACGCGGCTCCATCGCTTTCCTCCATTAGGTGTCATTAGGCGAAGAAGATGTCTCATTGAGAGGGCCGGAACAAACTCCTAGGATGGCAACAGAATTTTTTTGTTTCACGACGCAGAACGACATTCTGGACATAAATACCCTCTTGTGTCTTTTTTCGTTCCCTCGCCTTGCTCCTAATTAAGTCAAGTCTCCATAATACATTTGTTTGGTAGGCTGGCTGGACATATTATATATTTATGTAAATTTGCACGCATGTGCGTGGATGAAGACAATGTATAATGACCATCAAATCAAATCATGTTTATTCGACTGAGGAAGATATTTTTCTGAAGCGCATTACACAATGTTCGTGGTCAACCACATGAAAACATGGGCGTGTAGATTGCTGGCTATTTTACGCGAATATCGTTAAGTTAATAACGCCAACAGTCTCGGGACTAATCATGTACCTATACACAAACACCTAAGATAGTGGATGGATGTGTTGCCGCCGCGGTAGCTTTGTACAGCATGTTGGTTCGCGGAATGTACAGCATGTTGGTTCGAGTCCCACATAAGGAAAGCTGCCGTATTAGCTCGAAAATAGGTCCAAAACGATTAAAGATGGACTCATATATAGTGAACTGTCTGAATTTTCAACATAAGTTGGTAACGGTAAATTTTGTCTATAACACACCGTCATTTACCGCAAATTGGGCTGCTGATACCGGTGTCACACGGCACACTTTCGATCGCGATCCAACCCGACCTGGATCTAAATTCTCGTCCGCGGTTGGCTCCCTTTCGCAGATTGAGCGAAGAAGCCAATCGCGACCGAGGAATTCGATCCGGATCGAGCTCGGTCGCAATAAAAAGTGCGTCGTGTGACACCCGTGTAAATAAGTCTCGCTAGTGGATGCCACATACTGCATCATCGTCGACACTGCCTGAGAAGTTGTCCTCGTCGACATTTTCGCCGGCGCCCTCGGCAACCCAGACCACGTCGTCACACAGTGCTGTCGAATGGGTCGGGCGTGTAGAGTTCCGTAAAGCCAGTCTTTAAAGCAAGCTTTAAGGCCGCTGCGACGCAGGGCCTCAGTTAGCTCCGCGCTTGTGCCAGCATTGTTCGCGAATATAAGTTGATAGCTCATTTTGGGTAGCATATCCGAAAATTACAGGTCGACCTGTATTCGAATAAACACGGTATGTCATAGTCCAGTTTCATTTCCCTTCGCCTCGTTTTTTTTTTCCGCGCTTCGTTTAAACAACAATTGCCTTCCCCATCGTTTCTCTGCCTTCGTCGTCGGCTTCTTCGTGTGATTGTCTGTATAGCGTCAACAGTGTCTCCTTGAACCATTCTGCAGTATTGCGCTTGCTTCCTGCTGCTACCTAAGCCTTCCAGATGGTAATGCGGCTATAGTGGTCTATAGGATATCATTTCCTCGTTCGCACTCGTCTCCCTGTGTTCTCTCTCGCGCCTAGTCTCTTTCTTTTTTAGTACAACGCACAGGTCACTAACAACACGGATAACATACAGGACAGTGGCAGCCAACGAGGGGCGTCTGATAAGCGAAGCGCTCAACACAGATTTCTGTGCACATTCTTTCTCGGTTCATAGTGGCAGAAAGACGAGCGAGTTCGGGAGATTCTCTTAAATTTATAAATGTGTATTTAGCAGAGGTTGGCATCGCGGGTGACGCCAGCTACACCTCCTCGCTTAGCCAAACAATACATATCAAAAATAAGCCGCTGTGAACAAGCAGCCAAACATGAGAAAACAACAACAACAACAAAACAAGACTGAATATTAAAACAAAACATGTTATAATTCGGAACGTCGTTGTGTATTAGCAAGTTAGCACAAATAGCAAACTAGCTATCTGCACAGCAATTAGCTTACAGGTGTTCAAGAATATAATGAACTTAAAATTTTAACGCATTCGCTTGCAGGTCACATCCAGTTAAAGTACAGTCTACAATATGCTATATACGAGAACAAGATCAAGAGAATTTTAGGCGCACTTCCTGGAAACCTTAAGCTGCAGCACACAAGGATGTCTTCGCAAAACATAATTAACGTAGACTATTACGTATGTTTACGCAAATTAACTAATTATGTTCGTGAAACGTAGCCATCCGCAATTCTCGCAGCTTCCAGAATATTCTTCTAGGGCGCTAATTGCAGGCGTTTGCATTCACTTGCTGGATATGATCCCAGTATTGTTTTCTACGCCCTCCTTCGTACACCAACATTATTTATTCTTCGTCTTTTTTTTCATCTATATATAAAAGCTGTACTACGGCTGCTTCTTCGTCCGGCTTGGAACCTTACATAAAGATAGTACTGCTTTTGTACAATGCACCGAAATAATGAAACCACCCTTAACTTCAACCTATAGCGTACAGTTATTTTCATGCTAATCGAAGTTGCTCCTCCTTCCATAGCGTGATATTGTCGCCGCTGAGAAAACGCACCTAAAGTTCAACAGAAAGAAAGAAATATGGGAAAGGAACTTGCTAAGTTCAGTGCGAGAAATATGCGCGTGTGGTCGGCGCCCGGTCATTAAACGGAGAAAGAATCGATGATCCCCCCTTGCTCGTTCCTCGCCTCCTGCCAAGGTGTGCGTGTGGCTTATGCGCCGGTGCATTTCGTGACTTTTCCTCTGGCTCCAGTTCTAACTTTAACCGCGCACACCCTGCGTGTCACGTGGGCGGGTTCCTCGGCAGGTCCACCTCGGCAGCGCATAAAGCAAGCGCAAAAAGCGAAGCAGCAGAGGAAGAATTCTGCCCTTTCAAAATAGACTGCGATCGATATTATTTTTTTTTCGTTGCTTTTTCGCGGAGAACCTTCACCACAGTACACTCGAACCTTGCAGGGAGCACCAATACATTTCACGGATACAGTTAAGGAAAAACTATTTGCTGCGATTGTTAAGAGGAAATTAGTATGCGGACTACAATTTCGTTCTGGATTATCGCTAATGCTGTGTTCCATGCAAACTTATTTTCTTTCGTGTACACAAATAAGTAGACCGTTATTCAGGCTGCGCTAAAAAGTTTCAGGAGGCCGGAAATATCCTCACGGTTACGCGTTCCAACGCGTAAACGCCGAAAAATTTGCCACACTG
This sequence comes from Dermacentor variabilis, assembly GCF_050947875.1. Taxonomy (NCBI): domain Eukaryota; kingdom Metazoa; phylum Arthropoda; class Arachnida; order Ixodida; family Ixodidae; genus Dermacentor; species Dermacentor variabilis. The sequence goes on along the minus strand of NC_134574.1, from coordinate 127,247,618 downwards.
GAGCGCTATATTTACGATTGCGAAAATCATGCTCAAAAGACAACAAGAAAAGAAAACATTCCTCTCAACAGCATCTATCAACAAGAATCTACAGCGGACCACATGGTTGTTATTTTAACAGCTTGCATGCGATTATTTCGTCCAAATCTAAAGGAAAATACAGTGTTTACAACTTGATTGATTTCATTCACATTTCACCGCAATATTGCAATTAGTTCGTTTGCCGCTTGATATTGCTGTGCGCCTAATTCACGCGGGCTTTTAGTTGCCATTAGGAAGCTTCACTCACTGAGGTAACTGGAGCGTCTTGCTTCATGATGGTGAGATGCGAGTAGAATCAACGTTTCTTAGTTCCTTCTTTTTTTCTCTCTCTTTTTTGTAAGACCACGCAAGCAAATATGCCAGATGCCTGAACGAACAATGCGCAATCTTTTAAAAAGACGATTTGACTGTTAACGAGGCAGCAGTAAGTGCAGGAACTTCTTTGGAAATGTTTAGAATAAATATCAGGACCCGTATTGACTAATGGTACTTACGTTAATACGGTTTGTGAGAGCCAAAACCCAACCAAACGTGCTCTTCGACATGGTATTATGAAGGATGCCTATAGCAAACTTACGATCGAAAACGTTCGTGAATTCAGCCCCAGGTCACCACAGCTCTGCGCAGGGTAGCCCACTTATATATATTGACACGTGTACTTGTTTGTCTTTATCGGGCGACACGTTTTACCGCCTAACAGATCTTATCGCACAGCGCAGGACGCGCCTGCACGTATCGGAAGTTTCTGGAATGTTATCGATGCTTCTATCCGCTGTCTCTGACCGGACGTTGTGTAATCTGATCGCATGTGTGCGCGACGCGAATAATGTAGAACTTTGTGGAGGGTCCCAGCGATTTCTCTGGAACATTCGACGACTGATGTATAAAAGCCGACGCGCTTCACCCGCTGGTCAGATTTTCGACGATCGCCGACCCTGTTCGCCGCTATCGTTGAGTTATAAGTGCAGCCTGTTTTTGTGGGCACAGGTTCGCCCAATAAAAGTTAGTTTTGTCTTTCAACGTCACCACCACGTGACAATATATATATATATATATATATATATATATATATATATATATATATACACATATATATATTCTTCCTTTCTTGATCTGTGTTTCTTTTTGCCTGCCACTTCCTTGTTGAGGCAGTTCACATTATTGTGATATCCGCTCCTGTCTTCACTGAGGAATTGTAGTTCTCAATTTTATCTCTTTCTTTTCATTTTTCATGCGTTTAGAAGAAAAAAAAAACATGTTGAGTGTACGAATAAAAGTTCGTTGGAAACATTTCGCAAATGCAAAGGTTACGTATTAAACAAAGTAAGCGTCAATAAATAATTTCCCATGGCTGCCGATCAAAGCTATCTCGCCTCCGTTACCATGTGTTTGGACAGGTAGCTCCCAAGGTAAAGGCAGCTCCTTCAAGGTAAGAAGGAGAGGCGGTCGAAGGTATGCATGCAGCCGTACACCACACTTGTCTGCACGGTAATCTCTCGTCACTGTACGCTCTGCGCGTTCTTATTTACAGTGAGAGATCGCGCGCCGCCGTCTACGCTAAACAAAAGAAGCCGCTCGTCCGAGCACCTCGATCTTCACCTTCTCGATGTGCGTGCCGCAATAATCCGGGTCACGTGGTCGGCACTATACACCGGTGCCCCAAACAGCAGTCGGCAAGCGTCCTTGGCTCCATGCCCTCGAATCGGCGAGCCGGACGTTCTTACGCCTTCACTTATCTCTCTCTCTCTCTCTCTCTCTCTCTCTCTCTCTCTCTCTCTCTCTCTCCATCTATCTATCTTATTCCTCTCGCCACTCTTGTCCATCGCGAGAGACGGGCATACGCATTCACTCATCCTCCCTCCTTCTCTCTCTCTCTCTCTCTGGTTTCTCTCGCCACTCTCCTCCAGACAATCGCGAAAGACAGGCTTACGCCTTCACTCATCCTCTCTCTCTCTCTAACTTATTCCTCTCGCCACTCTCCTTGAGACAATCGCGAGAGACAGGCAGGGCGGAAGGATTTGTTCGAGAAGGGTTCCGAAGAGCCGCTGGGGGAGTTGACGGAGGACTACGGACAGCTTGTTTAGCAGGCCGATCTCGGTGTGGAAGCTGTTTGTTTTGACGTTCGGCCCGCATCTGGCAGCAGCTGCCCCCGGCACGGAACGGATATTGGCTGGCCTCTCACTCCTGCCGTAACGGGCTCGTCGTTCGGGGCGAAATGCCCTGGGGCCTGTTCCTGCTGCAGTACGCGCATCGTGCTCGCAGCTTATCAAAAAAAAAAAAAAAAAAAGAGGGGTGTCCAACGTGTGCCTTGCCTCACCCTTCGGTTTTGGTTGGGTTTAACGACAAGATTTCGAGTAGAGGCGTCATATGTATGACTTCAGTGTTTTTTATATATATATCGGATATATCTTCAGTGTTCCGTAGGAGGCTTATCGCGATGGATTTTTTTTTTAAAGTCCAACTGCGGTGGATGTTTTTCAAGCGCTGTCCTCTTATATTTTGGTTTTTTTTTCCCCCTCTTTGCATGTGTCCGCTGTCGCCCCTCAAAAATAAATAAATTAATAAACAAATGAATAAATAAATTGCGATGAACTTGGACAAACTAGCCCGTCTTGCCAGTTTGCTATGGTCGGAAGTCACATAATAAGAGAGAGCCAAGAAGCGGGAAAGGGGGTTGCTACTCCTAATTATTTACTTAATTTCTGGAAGTGCCGATGAACAGCCAAGCCATTGGTTATGATGCACTGGAAGAAAAATTCATCCATAACGACAGCATCAACAAGAGTTAGGGAACAGAAGCTTCAGCAGTGAAATATAATTACGAATTCAAATAACTTGAAAAAAAAGTGAGCGTTCAAGAAAAATGAAAAAAATGCGCCTGTGTACCTTGCATTGGGTTCCCGTTAATGAAACCCAGGTGCTCGAAGCCAATTCCGAGTCCCCCACTATACATCGGGCCTCGTAATCATATCGCGGTTTTTGGCAAGTAAACCCCCAGAATATTAAACTAAGGCCTCCTGTTAATGTCGTACGTTAAACCCAGTTCAACAATTCATAAAAAGTTAGAAAAAAAAAAGACGCGCAGAATGCGACTGCAAGGTGCCCGAACATGTAAATCAGCAATCACGATAGACGCCGTGTAACTTTGTAACTGAAGCGTTATTAACCAATGCAGGTTGCAATGAAATCATACTAATTCAGCTGAAAAGAACAGTTCGATATTAAAGCTTACCGAGGAACAGTACAATTGTCAGGCCGTGCAGAAATCAACGAAAGGTTCTATCGCATTTGGTGCATTCGCAATGCTCCAGGCTTCAGCGCCGGCGCTTCACGCCTGTCGCAGGTTTGAGTTTTTTTTTCTTTTCTTTTTTTAGTTCCTAGGAGCTCCCGTTTGATGTAAAGAAGGAATAAAGGTGGCTTGGAAGGGTAGGGGGGAGCGGGAAGGCGTTATTTATGCGGCGGTTCTGTGTAAACAAACACGTATAAAACGCGTCCGTCGGTGTTTTAAACACGGACGTTAAAACGGCTGTTCTGTCTTTAGCGTGAGACAGGCTCTCTTTTGTTTTGGTTTTACTGCAGAGTCTTTCTTTTTTTCAATTTTCTTTCAGTTTCTTTTATTCCGCTTTTTCGATCTCGCAGCTTGCAACAATAAATATCGCTCGACTCGTTTGCGAGCCGATTTGGCTACACGTCATACGTAAAAAAAAAAAAAAAAGAAAGAAAGGCGTTCAGCGAGCGATGTTTACAACTTCCCTGCAGCTGAAGTTTTAATTCTTTCCGTTCGGGATTTTCTTTTTTTTTCTTTGTTGGCATTGCTAACTACTTGTCTGGTACAACGCGTCAGGGCTCAATTATTTCGAAGAAACATTACGGTAGCACGCGTTCTTGTGCATTTTTAAGTTAACCCTGGAAGCAGCGTGAGCAAACGTGTAAACCATTCACAGGCATCGGTTTTGCTTTCAAAGCGTATCGCATTACGGCCCGTCGCTTTGTACAGCGGAGCGTAGCTTTTGATGTTTTATCAAGCGGCTGTTTGCGAGGGAATTGAATGCCGCGAAGGAAGTGCAGTTATTTCGCTATTAGTGCCTGCGGCAGCCGGCATTGTTGGAACTGGCAAAATGGTAAAAAAAAAAAAATATGGAAGAAAAGAAAGAGAGAAAGAGGGAAAAATAACGCTAAAGTTAAGGCCTCGGATTTGCGAGGAAGGACAAAAAAGATTTGTTTTTGATTTGCGGGATATCAGCAGATTGTGGCTCCGCGTTATTTTCTAAACACACAAGGGGAAACTGGGGAACCATTTCTTTCTTTTCCCCGTCGTTTCTGTTTTTGCGGATGCTGTGCCACAGTACCGCGCCGTACGGATGGGCTGCGACTGCGCTGAGCGATAACAGTTTGCTGGGCGGAAGGCAGTTTCACCAGTATGAAAGAACGTGCCAATGAATAGAGTCACGTGGGGTGGGACTCGAGCCCTATTGTCGTTATTTCACGTTTCGGTATAGAAGTGCGCATTACCCCCCCCCCCCCCCCCCTTCTTAACTGCCAAGAGCAGTTATGAGTTAGAAAACGAGCCGATGCTGGTCGTTTGTTTGTTGGTTCATTCGTTTGTTCGTGTGTTTATTCGCTCATTTATTCGTTTTCTCAATCGTCTATTCATTCGCTTCTTTCTTCATTCAGCCATTAATAAATTCATTTCTTCATTCATTCATTCCTTCTCTTTCTCATTTGTTTGCTTGGGGATTAATTAATTCGTTCATTCGTTCGTTCGTTAGTTAGCTTGCTCCTCACGTTTCGGTTAAAGCAGGGTACGTAAACAGGACACGGACTTTAACGAAGAAAATAGCGGTAAGAGAACCGGAGCTGTCGTATGTCGAGGACAGCACGACGACCGCAAGGACAATGACGTCAGCATGGGGACAAACATAACACTGCAGTGACGACGGCGGCATGATGTCGATAATGTCTCGACAGTTACGGCCGCGACAAAGATGATGATAGCCGCATGAACATCACGGCAACGACAATACGGAAACGGCATGACGGCATTAGTTCATTAGGTGAACTTTGTTAAGCTATCGATCACGTAGGATCGATCCTTCAGATTATGTCAATCGCAAAGTGCATCGAGAAATTGGTGGCCCGTAATTGGTGCTCGCTGTTTGAGTTAACGAGAACGAGAGTTGCTGAAGTTTTTTTTTTTTTTTTTTTTTACTGCTAAGAGCCTTGAATACATAAGAGTGGTGGCATTTATCGGTATTAGAAGCGATACTTGCAGCAGCGAGCGACAATATAGGACTAATCTTGACATTGCGTTTATTTAAATCCTTTTAATTCTCTCTCCACGTCTGACTGTATGTGCACTTTTGATGTCGGCAACACTGTTCCGAAAACACGTCTTTAAAAAGTGATTCTAACGGCTATACCCAAGTGCAAGTGGGGTACAAAAAAAAAAGAAACAAAGAAAAGAAGAAACTCGCAATGGACTGCCAACGTTTGCCAGAAATATTAAACTGTATACACCAGCAACAGACGTATCGTACTTAAAGGTTCCGTTGACTGCAGAAAGGTCAGTTATTCCAAGCCAGCGGGGCAGCCCAGTGCACTATTGTAACACATTGCTTTGCCACCGAGAAAAAGCGTCGCAGGTTCGATGCCCTATAATGGTGGCAACGTTGTCATAAGAAAGAAATGCGAAAAAAGATATCTCGTGTCGCGCTTCCTGTGCACGTAAACAACCATAAGTGGTCAAAGATAGCATGTGCTCCCTGCTATGGCGTCTTTCGTGGACCGTATATTGTTTCAGGCACTAAAACCAACCATAGAGTGAAGGAGTGAAGTCTCTACGCATAATAAAGCTAGCGCTGCTGCAACGCTTTGGACTCGCTAGTCCAAACGGCAGTCTCATCATCGTCGTCTTCGTCGTCGTCGTCATCAGGATCATTATCATCATCATCTTTATGTCCACTCCAAGACGAAGACCTTCTCCCAGCGATCTCCAATTACCCCTGTCTTGCGCCACCTAACAAGCATCTTATGCGTGTCACTTCGCTAATTCCATCACCTCACCTAATCTCCTACCGTCCTCGGCTGCGCTTCCTTTTCCTTGCCCCCCCCCCCCCCTTATGTAACCCTAATGGTCCACCGGGTATCTGCCCTACGCATTAGGTGGTGCGCGCAGCTCCATTTCCCCCCTCTTAATGTCCTCTCTAATATCGGCCACCCCCGCTTGCTCTCGAGTCTACACCGCTTTCTTCCTGTCTCTCAATGTTACGCGTATCGTTTTTTTTTCGTTCCCTCACTCGTTGTACAGTGAACGCCACTGCACACTAGCGGCAGCGTACGCCAGTGAACGTCAAAACGGCAGCGTACCCTCCATCAAGTTTCTTTTGAAATCTTTCGTTATCTTGTTTTTTTTTCCCACTTACTTCTCCTGTTCCGGCCCATCAACACCGCAAGGAAGCCCCAGGGCTATATTCCCCTCTGACCGCGCCTCTTGCACGCGCAGTGCACGTTTTAGTCTCGGAAACGCGATACCTCTCGAATCTGCGTGTTCTCCCCCCTCTCTCTTTTCGCTCTCTCTCTCTCTTGTGTTGTTTCCGGAGTCGGCGAGACAGCTGACAGCCAGCTCCTTCGCAAGCAGAAGCCCGTGGCCTGTCTCGCGCCGCTCTGTTTACTTCGCCGTCCTGCCGGCACGGCAGATCGAGTTAGGCCAGGCTTCCCGACATTGGATCCCCCGTCCCGGTTTCCTCTTTACGTTTACTAGCGTGTTTACACCCCTAACCCACACTGTCAGCCATTCACTCTTTGCTCCCTCTCGTAACCCTCTGTTTCCCGGACATATGGCGTCCAACTGTCAATCGCTCCCGCGTCCCGCCGTTAGCGTGCTTTATTGATGCGGTGTCCTTCCGCTCGAGCCAGTAGTATAGCTCGTGTGTGTATTCTTGGGGTCATCCTTTTTCTTCCTTTTGTCCTGGATTTTGCGCTATGTCGGTCTGGCTCTGTCTGTCCTTTACCTTCTTGCATTGCGAGAGCGCAGATTTCCTCGCAGTGAGTCGTCTACCTTCTTTTGTGCACTTTCTCCTCACGACTGGCCACGACCTCATTTATTATTCAGCACGACCGATGGATCTGTTTATTTTGTTTTCTCCCCATTGTTTAGACTGTAAGGGTACTCCTAGGGGCCTGCTAGCAACAATCCATCACTGGAAAAAAAATCGAGCTGTTAGATCTTTCCCGAAGTCGTCTTTCTCGCTTTCTTTTCTTTTCTTTTTTTCCTTTGCGCCATTCCAACGAACTCCTCAAGCGACCGGTCGAGGTCAGACATCACGCGACTGATTTCCCGTGTGCCTAGCGCGAGAGAATGGGAAACGTAACTAGTGTTCATACTCATAAAGACCTCACTCCGGTCTTTCATCTGTTTTATTACTGAGAGTGCCGGAGTCCAGGCATACGGAAGCGACATTCTTGATCATTTCGTTTAATGGGCGATGGTTGCAATGACCGGAGGTTCTTTTATTTTTCTCAGCGTTGACATAATCTACTTGGAATAACAATGAAATTAGTTTGGGTATATGTGGTACGAAAATGGACAATCGATGCTAATGAAAGTGGTTGGGTGTCATTGTATTGTTATTTGGGCCACGCGCGGCTATGTCAACAATCAATTGTAGCGTGACCGTTTGTGAATTCCCGCATAGTTTCGCTTTTAGTGCCTTTTCTTTGTCTCACTGGCTTGGTTTTCGTCCCTCTACCTCAGTGCAAAAATAAAAAGAAATTGCTGGTCGTATTTGCGAGCGTTAAGTCTTCATGAAGGTATGTATTGATACCGTATGATTGGAAAGCCCAGAGTGCCCCATGCAATTTCATGTGGGAGATTTCGGGACGCCAGAATATTTAGGTGGCGATATCAAACCAGCAATATCCCACAACGTCAGCCAGGAGTGCGATATGGCATGACGGACTGCTTCCATTTGCATCCATATAGTAGTGCATGAATCGGGACTAATCTAGGCACAACCTCGGGCCGCATTTTTGACCATGCTTTGGCGATGTGGGTATATTCGTCGGCCGACCTTGGCCCAGAATCGGAAAGCGTTGGCCAAGCATATGTGTGAGTACAGCATGGAAAAAGATACTAAGTATGATGCACCGATCGACTGTTTGGTATGACGTCACATACAGTGTGCAGCGCATGCGAAACACACAAAATGGCAGAAGGACGTGCACCGCTCTTTGTGTCGTATGCCTTCTTCCGTTCGCGCTAAAATGTCCATAGAAATAAGCTATTGTTTCTGATTTACCCTCTGTACACGTAGAACCAGAACTGCATTGTAACTACTGCACAGTTTCAAGTTCTTCTGATTCCCAACCTTTTGCGTCATTCGCGGTGTCTGCTTGGGATGGTGTCGCGTTTGCAGAAGGCGCTGAAAACTCACCGTCTACTTCGCCGATTGCTATTGCAGAAAAGAGGGGCAGATCAAGGGACATACGTGTTGCACACTCGAGGCACAAATTATATTGCGTCTTCTTTTGCGTTTAGGGAAAATCTCCCGGGAAACACGTATATGGACACTTGGATAACGGTCAAGGTCGATGGCGTATATGCTGCTTTTTCCCGGTAGGTGTCGATGGTGGCGACGACGACGTGGTGCTTGTCGATTCCATAGGGGTGCGGCGCGGAGCCAAAACTAATCGCCTTGAGTGGCCCACACCCTCTGTGACGAGGCGGACGACGTGGCCGAGCCGTCCTGACACTGATTCGGCAGCGCCCCCTACCCATTGTTTGCAATCCCGTCTCTCCTTGCACCACGCGCGCTCGCTGAGCCTCCGGGGGAAATCGGGGATCACGGCTTCGCCGTTGACATCTTCACGACCGCCGCCTGATTGCTGTCGCGTGGAAAAAAGTTTTGGGCCCGCGAGGGACAGTCGTCCGGGTTCGAGCTTAATTCTCTCGTCTACCGCATCGTCGTCGGCAAATCCCGTTCACGTCCTTGCCGAGTCCTGCAGTCTCTGTCGTCGGCAGTATAGCTCTGAATTCGACTTGTGTGTACGAGAGTTCCTGGAGCGGAAGATTATGCTGAAGAATGTTATCTTTGGTATGCCAAGGAAATGATCAAGAAAACAAAACAGAAGTTCAGTGCAAGATTGAGACGAAGTGAACGACATTGGTCAAACAAGGAATGTCCCGGAGCATACGTTAAGACAAGGGGACTCTGCTTCCGTCGCAACAACAACACAACTCTGTCAATAAATCAATCGATAAATCCATATTCGCTTCACACAACGTGCCCCGATGTCAAGGGCTCTTGCCGTCGCTTTGGCTCCAACAACATCTCCTTCCGAACCATTGTTATGAACTATCGGGGCTCTTAGAGCGGTTTGCCGCTCGAAAACGAAACTGTACGATCATCGCGTTTTACCGCTGCCAACGTATGCGACACATACTTGGAGGTCAACGATGAAGTTTGAGGAAATGCTGAGCACGCCGCCACGAACGATGTAGCGAAAAATTATAGGCAAAGAGTGAATAAGACAACAGCGTGCATTAGAGAGGAAAGAGGGGATAGCTAATATTCTAGTTGACATCAAGACTAAAATATGGCTCTGGGAAGGCCATATATTGCATAGCCAGATATAACCGGTGCTCTATTAGAGTTGCAGAATGAGTACCAAGGGAAGGGAAGTCGAGGACGACAGAGAACTAAGTGGTATGATGAAATCAGTAAATATGCTGGCAAACGATGTAATCAGCTGATGCATGAAAGGAAGGACTATTTATCACTGGGCGGTGCCTCAGCTGGGCACTGGACATAGAGTAATTCTGCTGCTGCTGATGATGATGAGGGGCTCTTGCCTCCGGTTTCCCGCAGGCACCCTCGTGGATCGTACGACGTCCAGTACACGAGAGTATAAGTCAGGGGAGTTCTCGATCAGCTTAGGAAAATTGGTCACACCAGTTCTTTTGATCGCCATGAGCAGAACGCACGCTTTGCGATATGCTGCGTTTCCGAGGGACCTGTGAAAAAAAAAAGAAAACAACCAGTGGATGCCAAACCAAGACGAGAACAAATAAACAGTTTATTCGTTGTTCTCCACACTATCTATCTGCGAGGAATGTCAGCCCGCCGATATACCAATCTTTTCTTGCACATTTGTTGTGTCTGTCCTTCTTTTCCTCCATCATTTTTTTTTCCATTCTTTCCTTTTCTTCATTTCTTTTCTTTAAGGAGATGGGGGCTTTCCAAATCGCAACGTGTTTTTTTTTTTATTTGACGTTCACCGCCTACTCTGAAACTACAGGTGCTGTTAAGCTTTCCATCATTTCTGCTCCAAAGACGGAAGCTTCCGGGTAATATATGATCGCAGCAAAACCCGGGTCAGATGTTCTGCACAACGCTTTTTTTTTTAATTATATTTTTCAGCTTCTTTTACGTGAGCACGCCTTGAACACCGCCTTCAAAGACCTTGAACTAAAAGAATGTTCGAGTCTTCTACCCTCTTCAGAAGGGAACGTTTATATGGCATCCATGGGTCCTAGGAATCATGGCTGTAAATTGTTTTTGCAAAATATACTACAGCTAACTCTGGCGCTAGTATCCACAGAAGATACAAGCATGGTGGTTCAGCCAGCATGTAATTGGAATGAACTACGTGGATTTGCGTAAATATTGCCCTTCAGACTTTAGTAACTTTGTGACTTTCTAAATTGATCGTCTTTAACGATATGTATCATTGTAAATGGGACTATTCGAAATAGTTATGCACAAGAGCAGAAGCTTTAAGCTTTCAGAAACATAAATGCTGGAACAATTTTAAAGAATATGCGTAGGAAATAACGCCACGAGAACGCAATAGGCTCTATGTAGGAATATTTCAGTCAAATCGATTATTAGTCAAATTGTCTTTGTACGGCCTGCTGCCATTTGTCTTGGCTGGTAAGATCAGTCAAGTATCCGTTTTTGGCAATTTTAAAACTGATGCCATAAAGCACGTTGAGTACTTTGTTTTGAACAAAGGCCTGATTGATTGATTGATTGATTGATTGATTGATTGATTGATTGATTGATTGATTGATTGATTGATTGCACATAACTTCTATGGCAGTTGAGCAACCGTGGCATCAAAGCACCCTCCAGTAATTTTTGTAGGTAACTCCACGGTATGAAAGCATGCCGAGAGAACGTGCTTCAGAACTGAAAGTGCCAGAAGCGGCAACAAACATAACGATATCCGTGATGTCACACTGACATAAGGGCGCCACGGATGAGGCGAAAAAGCAAAAAGTTGAGGGAGGCGATATTGACTTTCCTTTTCTAACGACTAACCATTTTCCACTAGCTGAACGAAAAGAGAGTCTCAGAAGACCACTTCATGGGCTTTAACAGATTTGACAGTGTCATTTCTACTTCAGTTTAAGGTGGTTTTGGAAAACATGTGCAAAAAAAACTGTCTCCTGCAACGAAACTCGCGCTTATGTATCATGTAACGTTTTACAAGCACGATACGCTACGGAAAATTACGAAATACGATACGATACGAAGAATTAAAGCGCGGCAACAAAGGAACACATAAGTAGTTTACTTACTTGCGTTAATGCTGTTGAGTACTACAAAAAAAAATAATGAAGGTCAAAGTTATCCGTAGTGGTCGTGTTGTTTCACCTTACGATCTGTATGTTGCGCGAGCTTATCCTAGAGCCGGCACGTAATGGGGACGTCACAGATTTCAAGACAATTTTCTCATGTATACATATATATAATATAAACGAGAAGAGAGGGGGCTAACCGAGGGTCCCGATTTTTATTAGTCATATCATAGGAAGCCAGCAAACACTGACACCAAGGACAACATAGGGGAAATTACTTGTGCTTAATAAATGAAATAAAGAAACGATAAATTAATGGAAAATAAAGTGGACGAAAAAACAACTTGCCGCAGGTGGGAACCGAACCCACAACAAAAAACATTCGTGAAATGCGAAGGTTGTGGGTTCGGTTTCCACCTGCGGCAAGTTGTTTTTTCGTCCACTTTAATTTCCGTTAATTTATCGTTTGTTTATTTCATTTATTAAGCACAAGTAATTTCCCCTATGTTGTCCTTGGTGTCGGTGTTTGTTGGCTTCTTATGATATATATATATATAATAGACTCAAGAAGACTCCTTCAAAATCTATGACGTCGCGGTTAGCTGGTGCTGAAACATGCATCGGTATTATTGATATCGGTATTTATTTCCCAAAAATATGCACGTATATTCTTGAAATTGCGACGAGAATGTAGGGGGCTTCGCCACCCTTCCGACGCTTAAACGTCGTTTCCGACTTCTCAAGCCCGCTCTAACGATAAGCGTGACTTTTCTGGTATTGCCGGCGAGTTATACACTAATGCAGCTCTATTAGTCCTTTTTTTTTGTTTTACCGTCCCTTTAAAGGCGGGCCGCTGTCGCCGCCCTGTACCAGTGCGAGAGAGCCGTTGCATTAGCCAGCACGTTGCTCTGGCTTAAAAGGCTGCTTTCGGAAGGTCACCGCGCCACCGCGCACGGAGTACTGCCCCACTTACCAAAACCCACGGAATGCGCACTCAAGGCCCCCTTAAACCAGGCTCGTTCGTGGGATTCCGTTGAGCGAGGAGGGGGAGGAGGAGAGATTAATGTCCCAAGTCACACTTGCCTGCTACGAGTCCGTAAATGCGTGTTAACGTTGCCGAGCGCCGCTTTAATGTGGATTAGAAGCCGTCCCGGACCAGAGATCAAATATGGGCACTTGGAAGTGACGACTGTTGGTTTTTAGCGGAGTAGGCTAAAGGCGACAACTTTCCCAGAAACTGCGTGTAAGTGGGCGAGACGCCCGTAAATGGGGGTGGAGAAGCTAAAGAGAGTTATATTTTATGTTCTTCGTTGAAGGGCGAAGGAAGAATCATGCGTTTGTTCGTCGAAGTCCGCAGACATTTATGCCGCCGTCAGCGTATAGGAGAGTTCTTTGCCTTCGTTTAGAACACGCGAAAGCGGCTTCACCTTATTTAAGGCTTTTTCGCGCGTTTTCGCCAGATTAAGAACGTTGCACTCTGAGGTCACGAAGCTTCTTAACAGCGTTCGCGTAGTAATAAAGCTTTAATTGACGCTATGGTAGAGAAGAAAATATCAACAGTTAGGTGCGATTTCTGTACACTGCTACCTTAGGCTATGAATGAGGGAGGGCTCTTTACATGCATGGCTCAAGGTTGACATGGCTACGGCTTTCTTTTAAACATGTTCGTGCTGTATGAGTGTGTCCATGTTGTGGGCTGCATTCAAGTCAGTCTACTTTAGCGGCTGAGAGGACAGCTTCGAAATGACGTATCGGAATGCGCATGTGAAAGGTATTCCTGTGACTTGGCGCCACATCATGCCTACGCGCGCAAAGAAGAAAAATAACAATTATTATAGCCATATTTTAACAATTTCCACGTGTGAAGGTAAGTGAAACGCGACGTGGCAAACTTTATGTGCAAAGAAAGAGGGCTACTGTTCTCGTTCGCGGGAGAACTTCCCAGTGAGCTTATCAGGGAAAATTTCTTAGCCGTCGTCTTGTTTGGCCAAGAGAAAAGTATATAATAGCTGTGTCTTACCAGTACTCACCTACGGGGCAGAAACCTGGAGGCTTACGAAAAGGGTTCTACTCAAATTGAGGACGACACAACGAGCTATGGAAAGAAGAATGATAGGTGTAACGTTAAGGGATAAGAAAGGAGCAGATTGGGTGAGGGAACAAACGCGAGTTAATGACATCTTAGTTGAAATCAAGAAAAAGAAATGGGCATGGGCAGGACATGTAATGAGGAGGGAAGATAACCGATGGTCATTAAGGGTTACGGACTGGATCCCAAGGGAAGGGAAGCGTAGCAGGGGGCGGCAGAAAGTTAGGTGGGCGGATGAGATTAAGAAGTTTGCAGGGACGGCATGGCCACAATTAGTACATGACCGGGGTTGTTGGAGAAGTATGGGAGAGGCCTTTGCCCTGCAGTGGGCGTAACCAGGCTGATGATGATGATGATGTTTGGCCAGCTAGGTATCCTGCATCGTCTTTGGCTTCGATTCTTGTCTTCGCAAAGCCGTTGGCCTAAACTGTATGGGAACAAGACCAAAAAGAACCGCCGTCCGATTCTCGGTCTCCTTGGCCTTCTTCCGAGAGTACTGGCGCACACAACGTGACGTGCGTTTGCCCTCCGAGATCGGGGCTCATAAGTCACGGCTGTATCGGCTTGCATAGATTCGAATGAGGCTGATGATGCGACTGCAGTAGCGTCACCTTGCGCGAAGTTGCGCGAAACCGCTCATTAAAAGTGGTATTCCCCAACCACTGCCTTGGCTAATAGCGCACTCTCTGGAGACCTCTATGTGGTTTTGCGCTCATACTATATAGAATTGCTTGTTAGCCTGAGCATCTTATTATCCTGCTTGCTGTCTACAACTACGTTGTACTTTGATGGCCGGGCCATGGAGCGCGTGCCGGCTTTTATCGCGATCAAATGGCCACTCTCGGTGGCAAATGCTTAAAACTCGCTCGCCCGAAGGTGTTACGAGCACGGACGTCTTCCGATTTCTTCAAAGCCGTGCGAGGAAATAAACTCTCGTCAGCTTTATTGCGACGCAACAATGAACAATAGTGCTGTGTGAGTGCATGAGCGCGAAAGCCTTAGAGATCCTTGACAAGGCCTGTGTCGCATCAAAGTCTCGCAGGAAGTTGTTTTAAGCAGAAACGAGAAACCAATTTGTAACCAGTCGAAACTGAGCAAACAACCACGGCAGCATTGAAAAATTATCACAAATTGAGCTAAAGCTTTACAAGATATTGCAAATTTGTTCTAAACGAAAATTTGGGGTCACTGGCTTTCTTGATTGTGTGGCTCCGCAAATATGCTTCGTGGCGCATAAAATAAATAGTTAACTACATGTGCTCCTCGAGAACTAATATTCAATGAGCCCAACTGTATTCTTCCGCGAGACGTTTTGCACAGATCGGAAGATCATTACTCTAATTTGATACCATTCTCTCTCTCTCTCTCTCTCTCTCTCTCTCCCTCTTTGTTGGTTCAGGTGGAATGCCCCTGAAAGGCACCTCGGGCCTGGGAAGCCTTTCCTAGCCTCGCGTGCAACCGCCGCGCTCGATTCTCCAGCAACTGCGCACCCCCTTATAACCGCGCTACCGTGCGCAGCGACTACAGTGCGGAATGGCGAGTCCAATGTTACGGCCTGGAAATACAATGCTGGCGTCCCTAGCACTGCTCTTGCTGTCATCGCGCGCCTTCGGCACCGCCGGCGCCACCAGCGAGGTCAGCGACGGCGGAGGCGGAAGCGGGAACGACACTCAGGGCCCGCAGTGCAAGGACGGACTCATCCTTCCGGTCTGGATGCCCCAGGAGAACCTAAGCACGGGCGACGTGGTCGCCCGCGGCCTAGTCTACTTCCTGGCGCTGGCCTACATGTTCATCGGCATCTCCATCATCGCCGACCGCTTCATGGCCGCCATCGAGGTGATCACGTCCAAGGAGAAGGAGGTGACCATCAAGAAGCCCAACGGCGAGACGCAGACCATCAGCGTGCGCGTCTGGAACGAGACTGTGTCCAACCTGACCCTCATGGCGCTCGGCTCGTCGGCGCCCGAGATCCTGCTGTCCGTGATCGAGATCTACGCGCAGAACTTCGAGGCCGGCGACCTGGGACCCGGCACCATCGTGGGCAGCGCCGCGTTCAACATGTTTGTCATCATCGCCATCTGCGTGTACTCCATCCCGCCCAACGAGGTGCGACGCATCAAGCACCTGCGCGTGTTCTTCGTCACCATGACGTGGAGCGTGTTCGCCTACATCTGGCTCTACATCATCATCACCTACTCGTCGTGGGGCGTCATCGAGGTGTGGGAGGGCGCCGTCACCTTCATGTTCTTTCCGGCCACGGTGCTCACCGCCTACATCGCCGACCGGAGGCTGCTGATCTACAAGTACCTCTCCAAGAAGTACAGGGTCACCAAGCGCGGCGTCATCGTCGGCAGCGAAGGGGAGGACGTCGAGATGGGCCCCAACAAGGAGCGGCTCGCCGACGGCATTCTGGGCGCCGGCACCGTGCGCCTCTTCGGCGAGGAGCAGAGCGCCCAGGCCAAGGAGTTCGAGGAGCACCGCAAGGAGTACACACAGATCTTGCGCGAGCTGCGTCACAAGAACCCGGACGCCTCCATGGACGAGCTCGAGAGTATGGCCAGAGACGAGATCATTGCCCGCTGTCCCAAGAGCAGGGCTTACTACAGGTACGCAGACCTATGTTTCTTTCCTTCCCCTTGTTCACTGGAAACCGTTGAGCAATGTGTAAGCTTGGTTGAATAGGTTTTAAGACGACTTCCTGGCACAGCATGCAACAGGATGGTCGTGAGCAAATGAACAGAACGTACGTCGCCTGTATAGTTTATTTGCCCGTGCCCTTCTTATTGAGTGTTCTACTAGCGATGTTGTGAACTTGGAAACGGTTAGCTCTAACTTTTAATAATAATCTAAACAGTCAAGGCTAGTCAAATCCCTATCATTTGACTGAAAAAGAAAGGTTGCCCCAGCAGGTCAGAAACCACACGTCATTGTGCAGGAAACTTCACACAGACTGTCAAACACCTGTTGAGTCCTCTTCAACTAGAATATCGGCTAGAACCACTTACACTCAAATCCACATACCGCTTTCTTCCCATGTCTTAACGTTACGCTTATGATTTTGCATTCCATCAATCGTTGCGTGGTCCTAGGCTTCTCCTCAAGCGTAATAAATATCTTCCGGCTTCTTAGGCATGGTACTGGCAGAATGCGATGCTAGGAGTACTCAGTACCCTTTCCAAGGGTGTCTCACTTGTCTCGCCTGTCGTCTCGATGCCCTTACCCTTGTGCTTCCCCCGGAAGTCCACCGACTGATCCGCGCTCCTGCTGTCACGTGCTCGCAGGATCCAGGCGACCCGCAAACTCATGGGCGCCGGCAACTTGATCCGGCGCAAGGCGGACCTCCGCGGCGACGCCGGAGCCAAGGACGAAGGCAAGGAGGAGAAGATCGAGGAGGAGTACGTGCGGCTGTTCTTCGACCCGGGTCACTACACGGTGTTCGAGAACGTCGGCGAGTTTGCCGTCACGGTGGCGCGCGAGGGCGGTGACCCGCAGAGCACCGTGTGCGTCGACTACAACACCGAGGACGGCACCGCCAACGCCGAATCCGACTACGTGCCCGTCGAAGGCACGCTCGTCTTCCGCCCTGGGGAAACCCAGAAGCAGATCATCATCAAGGTCGGTGGGGGGAGGGGGGTAATAGGCAAGGGAGGGGGGGGAGCGTTGTTGCCTCAGGGGCCGTGTGTCCTATTCTTTCTTTTTGTGTGTGTGTGTGTACTGGAGTTGAACATTTTTGTGGTAGTCGTTGGTGCTTTTTTTTTTTTTACTCTGCTGTTTGTGGCCACGTGCCTTTGGCCACCAAGTGGATGCCGTCATCCTCCGACCGAAAGTACCGGTCTCTGTACTGTCCTGTGGCAATGCGTTTCCAAATGAAATAGTAACTCTATGTCTCAATTCCCTTGTTTTCGTTTACCTTAGGCGACAAATACTAATGACCGGTAAGGTCCTTGCGAAACTGAAATAGTTAAAACCGATATAGGTAGGACATATGTGTTAAAGCGAGAGGATGCCGAAAGCTTATAGATTCTCGCGAGACCCGAACAAACCCACGTGATTAACGGCTTTCAAAGACATTTCGTATTACCATTATCTGCTTTGGGAACCTGAAAAAAATAACCAGTTGTTCGCTCAAATGCCGTACTTTCATACACAGATTAGGATGCTCATGTGAAACCGCAAGACGAATGTTTCCTGTAGTTTTCTTACAAAACTCATTTCATTTACTATGAAACGAGTTGAGATGCGACAGCGTGTGGCGGGCTAATGAGTACGTTTCACCTCGAATGTTGAGGCGAACAGTTAATATGTCAGCCGGTTGTTCCGTCTTATTCTTCTTTTTTCTTTTCTTTTTGCTCAAATACTTGGGTATTACATGCATGTACGCCCTCCTTCTGTAATGCCCTCTGTGTCCTTAAGGCAGAAATAAATAAACGAAACGAAGTAGCGGTACGCGAAACCTACTTCGCAGGCACCCCGTTTTTGTCGTGAGTGACGATACGACGTTCTCCCACAAATGCACGTCAACCTTTATCCAAACGCGCTGCCGTCTACAGTGTCGTTCTGAATCACCGGCATTTATTTCTTCGCGCATACAGTTTCCCCAAATCGGAGTGATTTCTTTTTTATGTACATAAAGCGGTAGCTCGCGACAAATTTCCGAACGGATCGATTTTCGAAGCACGACAGCGTCGCGTACAAAACGTCTCACCAAGTCGTCAGTGTGTGGGCGTGTAAAAGCTGCCGGCCAACCCTGTCAGCCTGTAGCCTCTTTAATCGTCCCGTCTACAATATGTCTCCCCAAGGCTCGTGGTCGTCATTGTCTGTGTTTGTGTGTAAAAAGCTCTCGGCCAACCCTGTCAGTCTGTACAGCCTCTCCAACCGTGCCGGTCCAGGTGATCGACGACGACGTGTTCGAGGAGGACGAGCACTTCTACGTGCGCCTCTCCAACCCGCGGTACCTGGGCAGCGGCGGCAGCGGCGCCGCCATGAACGGCTCGCCGGGACAGCCGCAGCCTCCGGGACTCACGACGGGCGCAGGCAGGCCGCCAGTGAAGCTGGACACGCCCTCTGTCTGCACCGTCATGATCCTGGACGACGACCACAGCGGCGTCTTCAGCCTGCCCGAGAGCCAGGTGCGACGCGGGTACACGGCGACGAGAGTTTAAAAAAATGCGAGCTTCTCATTCCGAGTCGCTTATTACAGAGATACAGTAACAGTATTATTATTATTACAGCGGGAGGTCCAGAAGTTCGAGAACTCTCGGCGGGACCTCGTCACTCGACGAAAGTAATAAGGTTGAAAAAATAAACACAGCGATTGGTAGGATACTTGGGCTTAGTATGCGAAAGGTACGTTATGCAGTAACTAGAATGAACAGACAACAAATAAATGTAACAGCACACAAGTTATTGGAAAGGCTTAAAAACACGTATTAAGATTATTAAATTATGACCGCAGGTGTAGTACGTGCCACAGTCAAGTATTCAAAAACACGTGCACACAACAACCAAAGGTACCGATGCCGACTTAAAAACATGTTTACACCAGTGCGATCATCGTCGACCATGCGGTGCTTGTCCTTTGCTTAGGGTTTGCAAGTTATAGACCAGCATTTTCAGCTTTTGTAGGCGGCTATCGTATTTTGCCGGGAACTACGGGAACAGGCGGAACGAAAAAGCTTGTTCCCTGTCACGTGGTTGGCTGCCAGGGCTACTGACAATGGCTTTGTCGTGACCTGGCACGTGATCACACCCGTAGTTGCCGCGAGTGCCGCGCCGACAGACGGTGACCGAGGACGAGATTAACCACGCTTACTCTAAACGCGAGTGCGAGAGTTAACGCAATTTTGATCTATACATAGTTGCACTTGATCGTGAATCCTCTTGTCTGAAGCCTCCTCTGTGTCATATGAGCCTCCGAGATGTACGCGAGTCTGTGTGACGTCTCGCCTGCCGTCTTACTTACCATAGTGAGTCATATTTCGGGCTTGCAGATGTGCGTATCGTCGCCTTGGGCGTCTCTTGTGTGTCACATTTTTGCTTGCAGAATTTCGCGTTTAACAACGCAAAAAGAAATAAACAATAAGATAGCACCGAAGACGCACCTGTGTGCACTGAAATTGGAAGCAACAACATGGCAACAGGAACATCTGAGGAGAGCAGGAAAAGTGCTTCTAAATTGTAAGCGGAGGAGGAGTCAAGCCCATGATATTTACAGCATAAACGATGGCGATAACTGCCGGAATTTTTAAAATTTGAAGCGAAGATTTGCTGTAGCTTTTCGCAAGGCCAATCTAGGACATTTAGCGGAACAATTACTCCGATGCGTACAGCTGTTTCAAAAAGCCAGGGCACGTGACCTATATAAGGTATGTCACTGCGAAATCGTGTCCGTCGGGCTCTCGAAACAAGACCTTTAGCCGCACTACGCGAGTCATTCGAATATGTGTCGGAGCTGAAACAGCCTAAAAAAAAAAATGTGGACTCTGACGTGAATGCTACGCTGTAGCCCGCCTAGCGATACCCTCAGTGAAGTGTAATATATGGATTATTGGGCTATCCTAATCTCCCGATATTTGAGTGCTGCGCGGGTTGGCCCTTTTGATAAGACGTGGCTGTCTGCGTGCCTTGTTGCGCAGGTGGAGATAAGCGAGGCCGTGGGCGAGTACCACATCAAGGTGAACCGGTTCAGCGGAGCCCGCGGCCGCGTTTTTCTGCCGTACAAGGCGATCGAAGGCACGGCCAAAGTGAACAAGGACTTCGAGCCCTGCGAGGGAACACTCGTCTTTGAGAACAACGAAACCAGGTGCGTGAATGCGCCCATGCATGCAGCCTGTATAGGCGACTGTTAAAAGCTGCCCCGGAATCCGGGGATTACCAAATATGACTCTAGCGTACAAAAAAGAAAAAAAGGACAAGAAAATGAGCCATTTCACTGCGTGAAGATGGGTGACCAGCGAAGCTGTTTATAGCACACGACATGGAGGTGACGCATAATTTTGAACAAAGGTACGAATTCATTTACCGTGATTTTTATAAACATTCGCGTGGACGGCGCCAGCGCCGCCCCGAGGAGCCGGAGGAAACTAGACGCGCGTGACATTTCGACGGGACCGCCACCACGGGAGAGCGGAAGGAAAGCAAAGGAGATACGCAAGCGCTTGGAACGCCGACAACGAGAGGGCGGTGCGAACATAGATATGGCTGGCGCGGGTCAAAGTGTAGTATCTGTTCTTATCAGCTTAATGTCTGATACAGCTACGCCGTAAGAAAGCGCTGGCAAGCGCAGATATGGAAACATTTGTCAACAAAAATCCTCACGCCTGAGTCGTTCATTGTACCGGGGGCTCCACATTCGGTCCTCCTGTCGTAGAAACGTCAGTTGGCGGGCGGTAAAATACTTGTGGTACTCAAGGAGGTTTTACAAAAAACCTCCTTGGTAGTACTGCGATACAGACGCTGAAGGCGATATAGACGCTGAAGGGTCTTATTTCGGCAAACTATAACGAGGTTTCCCGTTTTGTTTCTAGCCAAATAGATAAAGCACGCTGCTTCACCGGAAATGGCCGGGTCAGGGATGCACCAGCCTCTATGTTTAAACGCTAGAAGAGGCAATAGTGTGTCAGTGCTAGAGACAGTTATTGGTCACGGCCACAGTAAGCTTTTTACTCAATTCATTAGAGAAAGCCCTTTGGCATTCTAGTAAGCGCTGGAACGGCGAGGAAAGGACACGTTAGCTGAAGAATTAACTAGGCACAGTGTTCGGCGAGACCTACAGTGCCAACGAATACATAGATAATGCTTTAAAAATTGGCCATTCCTTTTGTTCGGTTTCGCTTGTTTAAGACAGTCTATCTATTGTAATTTGTCGCACTCGTTGGCCTAGGGCATAACGTTACCAAATCGTAAATGCGCTCAGGTGGGGAGGAAGGGCAGAAGAATATATATTCAACGGTCTATACAGTGAGCTCGCAATCATGACATCAGTTGTAGCCTAAAAATTCGTATTCGTACGGTCGGGCGGCTGATCAACTCGCTGTTGAAATCTGAAATCTGGGTAGTCTTCTTAACCAAGCGAATAGATCATTATGGACGGCGGGATGGTTTATGAAAGTGAATTATCGGTCGAGATCGGCCGGTTAATGTGGAAGGACATTTTTTCCCTCAATTTAAAGTTGGAATAATCACCAAAATCTCGTTCCCATACTGGACCAGGTTGAACGTAAAACTCTGTTCATTTGAAAGGCGCGCAACATCAGCAAAAGGCTGATTGAGAGTATCGCTCCGAATGGGCGGTTAATTGAAATGAGACTCGAGGAGTGTACCGAGCGCATAACTCGGATATCTGAGACATTTGCATGAACGCCTCTGCGCGGGCAGAGTCATTCAATTCCCAAACGTTCCTAAATGGTAATCTTCAGTGATCTGCGATGACGCGGTGATATTTGAGCTCCTCGTTAGAGGCAAAACACCCGCGAGAAAACGAAATGATTCGCCTCGTTTTCGGAACGTGACGGTTGAAATCGCGAACGCTTCTACTGGCGCTCTTAAGAGAGAGGGAGAGAGAAAAAGATTTATTGAATTATAAAATGGAATTCTCGCGGATCGAGGTCTTCTCTTCTTCACGCTGTCTT
Organism: Dermacentor variabilis; assembly: GCF_050947875.1. Lineage (NCBI taxonomy): Eukaryota > Metazoa > Arthropoda > Arachnida > Ixodida > Ixodidae > Dermacentor > Dermacentor variabilis. The sequence goes on along the minus strand of NC_134574.1, from coordinate 127,225,276 downwards.
CTCGTCGAAGGGAAGCCTCTTCAGCAAGGGTGGTCGCTCAGTCCAGGGCTCCACTGAGTTTGGCCGCGTCCCTAGCGTGCTCCACCATCCTTCTTTACGGCGAGTTCGCAGCTGACGCGCCGGCTCTCCCAATGCTCCGCACTCGGGGGTTTATGATCGCGGAATGCGTCGTTTCGTTCGTAAAGATCCCGAAGCGCTGACGTCAGTTTCTCGCCTGATTTGCACAGGAGAACCACGATCTCGTTACTACACGCTGCGGCACTTGCGTCTCGTAAACGATCCTTGCGTGAATCGACAAAAAACAAAAGCGAAAACAGTCTCTCTCTATCTTCGACGGCGAAATTCGAGACCCAAAGCTCGTCCCCGACTTTTCAAGAATACTTCCTGATGCGTACGTGTCTCGATATTTTTAGCAACATATAGCGAACATACCGCAACCGTTTGCTGCAGCAGGAAATTTGCAAACGTAAAGCTCAATTCACAAAAGTATACAACAGAGGCGACCAGAGGTCTCGCCTGTCAGGAATGGGCCAGCGTATAAAGGAGAGCGACGTTTACAATTCGAGTGAACTGAATAAATATTGCAGTAGCGTCTAGTTCGTTCCGAGAAGGACATTTTCTTTAGAAAAAAGGAAAAGAACCGTGCTCGTCGAACCATTTTGCAGGACATAGCAGAGCGTGCGCAACGACGACGGGACGCATTTCTGATCTCGTTCGAGGCAAACAGCTCTTTCGACGATTGAGCGACGCGAAGCATCGCTTCTTCGTTTATCTTTTGCGTTTCTTCGCTTTCGTTCTTGCACAGTTCGTTGTTCTCTTGGCAGCACGGCACCCATCGGACGTAACGCGGCGTTGACTCAGTCCATAGTCGGGTGACAAAGACGTTTCCGAACTCCGGCAAAACTCCCAACTTCGCATTTTTTTTGTTTCTTTGTTTTTTTTGGTTTCGACCGGAACGCGCCATGGCTTGTGTTGGCTATACGCGCCCAGACTGGCGCTATGACGCCAAGTGACGCGACGCCCCTTTGGGCGAGCGCGCATGGTCGACGAATTTCCGCAGGCTGGAGGGACACGCGAATCCCCAATTCCTGTTTGAATCTTTATTCCGACTGCGAGCTTTGTCATATTTTCTGTCACTCTGTGAAATCGCGTCATGCGCCTGTGTTTCGAAACGCTCCGGTCGCTAGCGATCTCTCTGGTCTTGTTTGTCCCGAACGCTTTGTTCGCGTGCTTCGCGTGTGCGCTCTTTCGCAGGCGTCACAGCGCCATGCGTCGCAGCGTAAAAAAAAAAGAGAGAGAGAGAGAGAGAGAGCTTACTGGGAGATACCGTAACGGATTCTGTCGAGGGAGATTCGTTCGCACGCGCTGGTTGCTTAGCGCGTTCGATGAATTGATCGGCGTGAGAGCCTCGGTATAATATTGCGGTTCAAGCATATGGTAAAGCCCGCTTATTACTTACATTGCGTTATGATAAAACGTCCCTCCTTGGGCAACGGCTCTACGTGTGGGTGCGGACGTGAGTTGGTGAATGCGCACTAATTTGAATAATTCGTTATGTACCATTCTGTCAACTTTCGAATGCTTACTGCGCGGTTTTTTTTTAATTGTGACAATAAAGCATTTGGGTGTTTAACGCGTGTGCACTCAGAACCCTGAGACAAGCATCGGTTTCGAGATACTCCTCCTAAAAATCTGTTATGAAGTATTTTTTATATTCAACCTATACGTTGGACCCGCGGCGCCGAGGAAATGTTTATGGCGAAACATTATATTCTATGAGTGTACGTTAATTTCCATTTAATTTATGCGTATAGGTGATTCTGTTCAAGAAGCGTCGTGCCTGTTCTCATAACGCGGCGAGAGGCATCGACAAGCTGACACGCCATCACTATACAAGTGGTCACTTCACCACCAGGACCGTGCCTAAATTATAGTGCTGGAAAGAAAAGCGCAACTATACGCCCTCTTACTCTGTAAGACAGCCATACAACACTGCACCAAATATTGAGAATACGCAAAGTGGACGCTTGGCGCCTGAATTATGTATGTGTCCTGCTCACAACGTCACACAACACCACGCAAAGGCTTACGACGGACTCCGTTGTAAATACCACATCCGCTACTATTATATATATATATATATATATATACACATCCAGGTTGTCCCGTATCTTCGGCTGCTTCAATACGTAGTTACACTTTTGCACACATTTCAACCACAACCAATCGAGCCCCGACCACACACAGCCGCGACCCAGAGCAATGGGAATGCGCGCCTTCCCGTGTATATGGGGACTCCGGGAAACCTATTTCCTCTCGTCACTCCCTATACTACTGCCTCGCCTCAGTCAGTGGGCGCTGTTTACCTCCGAATGTGGCATTCCTAGGTTCTCCGGAAGTTTTGTCCTCCGCAATCTCGCGGCGTTGGTGTGTCTGTGTGTGTGTGTGTGCCATACATACGCAAGGAAACAAATAGGAAAAAAAGCAAGAACACTGGGGTTTTATATCCGCATCCCGATTTTCGTTTCCCGACACTTCTGGTGCGCCCCGCCCTCGCCCCTCCCCCATCCTTTTATAGCTTTGACAGTCGGAGGTCGGAACGAACGCCGCTGCCTCGAATCTCCGTCGCGAGGCTGGGCTATCCCGGGAAAGAAGAGGCTCTTCCAGATCCGCTAGCGCGATATGGAGACGGACAGGCAGGCACATCAGTCCAAACCTCCAAGGACGCAAAGCCACTTCTGTATTCTTTCTTGCACTGAGTGGTGTGACTGTTTTCTTTATAGCTGAGCTTCTAGTCGGTCGATTACCGAGAGAAAAAAATAAAAAGTAAGAATCGTCTGATTTTTTTTTATTATTCGTCGTAGGCGCAACTTATACGCTCCTTCCGGAGCTCTGCTTTCTCTGCAGCTATGAGGGAAAAACAGCAGCACCGTCGCACCTTATGTGGCAGCTAGTCGGACGCGGGAGATTTGGTGTAAGAAGAAAAAAGTTCGCGACTTGCAGCAGCAAAAAACAAAACAGTATACTGTACTGTTTCTGCGCAAAGATAGAGCCATTCGCATGAAGCCAGATGCTATTTTTGTTGGTACTTCTTTCTTTCTTTCTTTCTTTCTTCCTTTCTTTCTCTACACTATTCTGGGGCTCAATAGCAACTCGCAGCAACGGATACTATGACGCGACGGCTTTTACTATCACCTCTCGTTCGGTTAGCGATGCAGAAAGCTCGTAGATCTCATTTTCGTCTTCCCGCTGAGGAAACCGCTGAGTGCGTCAGTTAAGGCGACCGTCTCGCGGGCTTCTCTTCCTGGGGTAGACAGTGCACACCAGCCGCGGATGCATAAGGCCTCGAGCGCGCTATATATATATATATATATATATATATATCCTGGTCCTTCCGGGCGCTTCTAGAAAAAGAAAGTCCAATTCCGAAGTGCTGGTGCACAGAAAATACAGAGGAATGACGTTGCGAAAAAGAAAGCATATAGCACTGACCAGCTGCAGAGATTTCGTTGGCACACAAATGGAACACAAATAGTGAGACGTACCATTCTTGTATTCCGCTTTCATAATGCCAATATCCTCAAATTTTGATTAAATAGGACAGCTTTGCAAATATTCCAGAGAGGGGAAACAGTTATTAAAAAAAAAGAACCTTGCTTGCTGGCACACAGGCGCGGTAACCTGAGTGTGAGACTGCAAACGGAAGCATCGGGGAAACATTTGCAGTGTAATTGAGTGGAGAACATCAGAGAAAAAAAAGCTATTTCACTCGAATGAATCGAGCAACAAGCGATTGAACGCAACACGTATTTACACAAACTCGGGAGTTCGCGCTATAGGCCTAACCTAGGCGCAGTGGAAGTTGTAGGACTGAGAGTTTGTAAGTTTTCTTTTTTTTTTCGCAAGCTATACTTCTCACTTATTCCGAGCACAATACAAAATACCCTCATAATCAGACAGTGGTTTTGGCATGTAAAACACCATAATACAATATACATACAAATGCTGGGAACCACAGAGTTATCGGTTCATGCGAAGCGCTCCCGCTCGATGACTGATCTCATGGAGAAGGATGCGGCCCCACGACTAACGGTAGCGTGTTTTTTTTTTTTTTGTTGTTGTTTTTTTGTCGGCGTTGTCAGCGCGAAGTTCGGCTAAACTGCAGTTCAGTTTCGTCGCCGTGTCGGGCTCGGATGCACGCGTAGTGTCACAGATATTATTACGAGCTTCCAATATTATTAACGATACTTCCTGTTACTTTGCGTTTAAATGTGTGTAACGCACGTTTGCAAAAAACCAAACTCATTTAGATTGATTGATTGATTGATTGATTGATTGATTGATTGATTGATTGATTGATTGACTGATTGATTGATTGATTGATTGATTTACAATGTGTGACCACGGTCACACACGGCGAGCACGGCTGCGCTTGGCAGATGCCGTAAACCCTCGCCATAGCAATGTTGACATATATGTTCAAGCACCCTGTGAGCAACTCATTGTAGCTAGAATGCCTACGCTTCGCGTACGACACGTAGATGTGGCGGGGTTCTTGACGTCGCATGCTCCACATCAACATGGCGGTCGCCTCTGCTGTGAGGAGCTACCACCTCACATGTCTATAGTTACCGGTTTCGGACTAACTAAGGCTCGCAGAGCTGTGAGTCTTCTGGTTCATGTAAATCGGTACCTGTGCGTTTCAGGACAGCGCGAAATTCGTACACATCGCTCTACTATGGCACGGTATTCTTCGTGTTCTTATTGAATTCTTTTGAAAGGAAATCAAGAGATATTCAGCTGACTGCACAATTTGCCTTAAAAAAAAAGATATTTCAAGATGGGTAGCACGACAAAAGAAAGCTTTTCTTGATGCAGTATACTTAACGCCGTATTTCGTTTTCGGACTCACTTCTTCGAACCAAACTCTCTTGACAAAAAAAAAAGTAGATACATTCCATAACACACTCCGAACTAAACTTGAGAAATCTGAGTACAACGGCGTGGTCTTCACTCGCCGTTTGACAAGACGCATTTCTTTGCACCTTCGTTCTTCTTCTGACGCCGCCGCGACTCATTAAATCCTCACGTACCGAAGGAATCACGATCCTTCCGAGCCGTCAACGGACAGGCAGGCGCTCTCGCGGGAACAGTCCGCCATGGCTCGCCCCACTTCTCTGCAAAAAAGGAAGCGGGCACTTTTCTCCTGGGTGAGGCCGAGACAATTCTTGGCGCCAAGCCCAGCCACCAGTGACAAGTGCATTCGCGCGCCTACGCCTTGCCTGCCTTCTCTCGTAACGCGGTAATGGAATAGCGTTATACGGGCCGTCACCTTCTGTGGCGCCCTCTCTCGTCACGAAGGATATCTCTTCCGACACCTGTCCGGCTCGAGCTACGCTTCCCGTAGCCAGAACCGAGACATCCCAACGGACAGACGAGCCGCACCTAAGTGTTGTGACGTCTGTATGGATTCTTCATTCTTCTACAAATGGAAAGAAGGGGGCGGGGTGGGGTGGGCTGGGGGGTTGTGGGGGAGTCCCTTGTTTCTCTCGGTATTTCGACGCACACCTTGCACAACCAACGTGACAGTCTGGAAGGAGACAGTGGCACGTCTCGCCTTGTGCGGCGACGCGCATTTTTCATTTTAGCAACTTTTGAGAGAGTTCGCAGCGGGATCGCATTTTCCTTTTCCTGCGTCGTTTGGTGTGTGACTAGGCATTTTTGTGTAACAAAAGAAGGAAAAAAAGTCATAGGAAGAGGCCGAGAGAGAAGTCATCAATATATGCGAGCCTTACCATCGTAGGAGCAAAGTGCTGTAAACACGTAGAACTGGTGCCGCCACCTGGTGGCAGGTTAAAGAAAACGAATAACGGGGAAAAGACGACCAGCATGCTAAGTGTTTTATTATGAAAACAAAAGAAGAAATGCAATCGTGTTCGCTAGCGAAAACAAAGCATTATTTTACTGTTATTAGAATAACAGCGCGGGTTACTCTATATAAAAACTTACAGCGCGAATGAAGCAACAGGCACAAGGAAGAAACACGTGAGCAGCTCCGGGCAAGTTGGTGATTCATTACTCAAGTAATATTGAGCAACAAAGAAGACACGGATGTAAGAGAAGAAGACACAAGCACTGACTCACGACTAAAAGTTTATTCCTTACAAACACAATATATATAAAATACACCATCCCTTCCCCTGAACCAAAAAAGCGAAACAATAGAGACTTTTAGCCTGTCCGCTATTCCGGCAAACCTGGATGGTTTTGGCAGATTACCGGATGGTCAGGGCGTAAACGAGAGCGGCCGGAGCGGTGCAGCCGCCTGGTGGCGTAGAGCTCACCCAGACAAACACAGAGCTAAAATTGCAGTAACCTGCTATATTCTGCTTCGGTGCTGGTGCAAATTTTTGGCAGCGACGTAACTGTGAACACCATTACCCCTCTGTAGAAAATTGACACCAGCAGCTAAGAAGAATATAGTAATTGGCTCAGTGTTTATGTGCTTGAGCTCTACACCACCATGTGGCGTCACCAATCTGACCGCTCACGCTTACGCCCCCGCTCATCCGGCAAACCGCCCGTGCTTGCCGGAATACTGGACGCACTAAAATTCTCTAATAAGAAGGAAGACCGGTAACGGTTGGTTGAGGGGAAGGGATGATGTGCGGGTGTACGCATGCGTGAGTTTCCTATTCAAATTGTGTTTGTAAGCAATAAACTGTTAGTCGTGAGTCAGCGCTCGTATTACCTCTTTCCTATTTGTTCGTTCGCGCTGTAAGTAATAATTCAGATGTACCGACTCACCCAACCAGCTACCATGTTTCGGTTATTCTATATGACAATTCATTCCTTTTTCTCCGTGGCTTAAAACAAACGTAATATGAGAAAGCGGGCGAGCAGCATCTTGCATCAGGTTTCGATTTCAAGAGGAATGCCACTCTAGTTGAAAGCGACAGGGAACAGCGGAGTTGGTTGGCTTCGGTTCGGGGTGAGGAGGGTACCGCCGATTATGTAACGTAATCGCAGACGATCACATAACTTGAAGCAGAAACACTGCGAAAGCTGAACAGGGGATGAGTGAATAACGGGATTTGGCGAAATCTATTAAGGTGTCACAAGTCTCCATTCTCGAATAACCAACGCTAATGTTGTCCAGGAGAAAAAAACAGTGTTCGCAACCTCTCTGCATCGTTCACCGTAGAGTTATGTCTATGCATGACTATACTGTGGTCTTCAATATTAGAAGGCAGTAGTGGTCTCGCATTACGAGCCGTAGCAGGAGTTAAACTCGCGCAATCGTTGTGAATGCAAATTTCCAAACGTGGGAAGTCGTAGTGCGCCATACTTTACGTACCTTTTCATGCGTCGAAGAGTTAATACCCGTGTCCCAGCTGGAAAAAGCCTGCGGCTTCGATGAAAACACCACACACGAGACAGCACAACAATTTGCCAAGCACGTAGAGTAGTTCACCCGACTCGCGGGCTATGCGCACACGAGTGCTGTGTCAGCAGAAACATAACTCGTGTGCCAACATCACTATACTCACGGGCTAAACGGAAATACGTGGAACATAAGCTATTTAGACTGGCGGTGGCTAATCACGCGTGTGGAATATTTTCACGCAATAGAGGGTTTTAGCGTGTCCCGTATTCCGCTCAACGCAAAGCGGACACGCGTTTTACCGCATGAGTGGACGTGGAAACGTGAACGACCTGCATGGTGCAGCCGCCTCGTGGCGCAGATCTCAACCACGCAAACATAGAGCTTACATTTCAGTGACCGGGTGCATTTTACTTCGCTGCTGGCGTAAATTTTTGGCAGCAACACAATTATGGCGCTGCCGAAATTTTATACCAGCAGCGAAATTGAGTACACTTGGTTACCGCAATATTAGCTCTGTCTGTCTGCTTGAGCTCTGCACCACCAGGGGGCTGCACCGTGCAGATCGTTCACGTTTGCAGCTCCACTCATCCGGTAAAGCGCCCGTCCGCTTTGCGTTTAGTGGAATACCGAACACGCTAAAACCCTCTTTTGAGAGTTTCTTCTACAGTGCCACTCAGCATGGCACCAAAGAGATCTCAGGACGTTGCTATTGACGTGCACTATCGTCCCAATTGTTTCCTCTTAAGAGGAAACTGAAAAGGAACCTGAAACTTAGTTTTGAAGGAAGATGATTTTAAGACAAAGTAAAAGCTTCCTCTTAAGGGGAAGCTGAAGACGCTGTTAAGAAGAAATTAAAAGCTTGCTCGGAAGACGAAGCTTCATTAAATGCTGACAAAAAAAAATGTAATAACTTCCCCTTCAGAGCAAGCTTAAGAAAAAGAAGCGCTAACGTTAAGTACAAGCTTCACATACAAGGGAAGCTTAATCGGAAGTTTTAAGAGGAAGCAAAAGCTTCTTTTTAAGGAGAAGCTTAGAAAAAGCTTTCAAGAGCAAGTAAAGACTTACGCTTGAGAGGGAGCTTACGAGAAAGCTTTTCAGAAAAGAGAGAACGTTTTTCTTAAGAGTAAACTTTAGAGCACGCTTTTAAGAAAGTAGTGCTTCCTCTTAAAAATACGTAGAAGAAAAAGATCCAAAAGGAAGCTAGCACCTTGATTCAAAACACATCTTAAAAGTAAACCTAAAGGACGCTCTTAAGAAGTTAACGCAAAGTTTAGTGCCTAATCTTAAGAAGGAGTACTAACTTCCTTCCTTTAGCTTCCCGCTAAGCTTTCCGCTTTCTCTTAAAGGAGCCCTGAAACACTTTTTTTGACATAGTAAGAAAACGTTGCCGAGCTGGCGTAGAAGCTGTTGTGGACATGCGAGCCAAATATTACTGCACTACATGCAGCAGAGAATTTACAATCTCGTGTAAACAAAGCGAAAACATCTCTTAGGTTTTGCTTCTGGAATCGTCGCAATGGCGTAATGGCAAGCAGCTGGACCCTAGAACGCTATCTACTGATTTCATGATCGCGAGACCCTTCTCAGCAATGCATAATTGCTCATTTAGAATTGAATAAATAACCCCCGTGTATGTATATATATGGTCCGAGAATTAGAAGCACATGGGGAAAGCAACATGGCTTTACTGACGTTTGGGCCTCAATTAGCGCTCAATTTAGGCATTTTTTCAGAAAGAAGAGGAAGAAACGAGCGAGAGGAAACAAAAACGCGAATTTATTCGTGTTTTTTGTTGTTGTTTATAAATGAAGCTCTTGAGAGGTAGCAAAAACTACCCTTAATGAGGAAGCGTTAGTTCAAGGTCGAGTTTGATAGCTTGGTTCAAATCCACGCGAAACGCAAACAAGCAAACAAACAACAAAAGCCCTCATCAGATAATTATAGAGTCGATTTATAATTAAGTTGTTGTATTTGAGAAGGACAGCAAAATTCTAGCAACTGTATAATGCATAACGTTGATTTAGGACTTCACGCGTATCACATAATTTATAGGAAATTGGTTATTTTCTAAAAAAATTGAAGCAGAATGCTTAAAGCTCGTAACTTCACACCAAGAAATGAAATAACCTATTAAATTGTGTCTGATAGATTGCCTTAAGCGGGCAAATCATTATAAGTTGTCAACGTGAGCTTTGTTAAGGTGATATTCGCAGATTAGTGCTATAATATAAAGCGGTGCTCAATATATCAATTTTGTCATGTTTAAACCTTCTTATGCATGTTGTTGATATAATTCTGACGTCGCTTTGTTAAGCATTGCGTTACACCTCGTAGACTTCATTTCTTTCGTCTTTCTTGTTGTTTTTCTTACAATTTTTACCAATTTTCGTCAGGAAACCTCGTAACCCAATTGAAAATTGCCTTCCTGCAATTTCCTCACAGATTCGCTTCTCTCAAATGTATCACTAAGTTGTTTGGGCCATAAAGCAATGGCCGTCTGTTGAAATATGAAGCTTTGACCTAATGCTACACGTTCAGACATGTGTGCGTGTGCGTGCGTGCGTGCGTGTGCGCGTGTGCGTGTGCGTGTGCGTGTGTGTGTGTGTGTGTGTTTGTGTGTGTGTGTGTGTGTGTGTGTGTGTGTGTTAGTTGCCGCACTGTTGCTATTGCTTGTGTGAGCGCACGAAATTGGGCACAGCATCGTTAGCGATCCCCTGTACTTCATTTCCTGCACACATCGTCGATAACGTAATTATGGCGGTGCACACTCAAGCGGCTACAGCACCGAAACCGCCGGCGGGTGCCACCAGACAGACGCGCGCGCAAACACGCGCACATACCTACGCGTGCACATGCGCACGCACACAAACTGACAGAGAGTCCACTCGCGTTTCCAAATCCACTTTTGTCACGTAAGGGGAAACCGCCTAGTTAATACCGGAGTTGCGACATTCCCCAGCTCTCGCGAAAAAAACAAAAGGAAGATACCCAGTCGTGTCGTCTGGTTCTCCAAGATAAACGCGGCTGTGCCTCGGGTGTCAGTGTGCGTTCCTCGGGGTGGGTGAATTGCGCAATCTGTGTGTCAGGTTGCCGCGAATGAGTGCAGCGAAGGAAGACTGGAGGCGGTAGTGCCGCCTTCGGTTCCCACTCCTACGTTCGTTCTGTCTTGTGTGTGAGTGTGTGCAGGAGGACCGTTGCTCGCGCAATCCGAACACGTATTGCGTCATGATGCGACGCCAGGTTGTCGCCGTGGCGTTAGAAGGTGCCGGGAATAATCGCGAGAAACGTGGAAACGCGGACGGCCGTCGCATGATTGCAAGGTAGTGCCCGTTCATATGTGGATACATACGGCACGACCTGCAGGTGCTCGTTTATAGCAAGGGTCCACGCAGAGCCATCAAACGTGCTTTCCACTTATGTAGATAAGGTGGCCATTCTGTGTATGACGGGGGTAACTGGCGCGGCAGAGTTGCCATGAGCTTTACGTGAAATTCAGGCGCTAAGTTGCAGAGGTCGTCGCGGGTACTTCGCTGAACGGCAGCTGGGAGCCGTAAGTATATTCGCAGCGGTATAGTTCGGTTGCTGCGGCGCTGCTGCTGCAGAGCGCGAAGTCGACGGTTCGATACCCGGCCTCAGTGGTCGAATTTCCATGGTGACGGAATCCGAAATCTCTCGCCTTCCGGGCTTTAGATGCACGTAAAAACCAAGCGGAGGTCTCCGGATCGAAACTGATCCGCAGACCTATGCAGCGACTATCGGATGCGTCTATGTATTCGGAAATTGGTCGTATTCAATCAATCAATCAATCAATCAATCAATCAATCAATCAATCAATCAATCAATCAATCAATCAATCAATCAATCAATCAATCTCAATCAATCAATCAATCAATCAATCAATCAATCAATCAATGTAATATCTTTTGTAAGGTTGTCGCGCATGACGAAATGATAGATACAATATCAGGTAAGACGAAGGGCAATTTAAACTCCAGAAAGCACAAACTCCATTTCACACGATACAAATTCACATGGCTTTTTCAAGTTTAGTTTTTCTGGCAATGGGTAGCACACTCGTATCACGGACACGGCCGTGAAATGTCGTTTGAGTTGGAAAAACATTACTACAGCAATTAATTCATTATTGATTGATTTTCTGAAGTATACATGACTGAAATTGCGCTCCAGCTTGTCAAAAACGTCATACTAGCTGCAGGGCTGGCGCTAATTTCGTTTCCGCGCTCAATTATTAATTTCGGAGTGTCATACTCCAGCGTACCAAAAACAAAGAGAAAAAAAAATAAAGAAAAACGATACTTTTGGCTTTGTACGAGACTCTGTGGGGCGAATAAGTTTCGACACGGTGCAGTAAACGTTGTTCGTTATCTCAAGACCTGTCATTATTCAAGGAAGGGTGCGCCGCTCGGGGGAGAGGTTTCCGAAATACCTTGCATCATTATCAAGCGCAGATGTCACCGTCCTTGATGACGACCTGATCTGCCGCACAACGACAGTGACGCCCCATAGCTTGGCCTTTCCCCACTGGTCGGCGAGAAGGCACTCTCTCGCTCTCTCTCTCTCTCTTACTTTTTTCTCTCGTACTTCTTTCCTTTCTTTCTTTCTTTTGGGCTAGTATTCGGGATATCATCGCGGGATATCGATCATCCCTAAACCAGGTTTACCGCGCAGGTAGCCTCAATGTTTCATTTCGTCCCTGGCACTCGTGGCCCTTCGGTAGCGCCCTTGACCAATTTTTCTTTTCTTTGAACCTCATTTTGGCATAGCGTCTTTGTGCACTTAGAACATGTAACTCTTCTGTCGACACCCCGCCAAGCAAGCACCTTCCTTAAGGCCCGCACTATATATATATATATATATATATATATATATATATCAGTGCCACACCTTTCTTTTTTCGCAAGACACTAACACCTGCCTTTGGGTGATGAACGGTTTCGACTCGGGAAGCTCTGGTAAAGGGTTCTGAGAGCTTGCTGTCGACCCGCCAGAATTGTGGTGACACTGCCGACCTTTGGGGTTTCAGCGCACGCGATGGAAGTCGCGATTTCGTGCCACCTCTATCAACGGCTCCACGAGCTTCTTGTTCTTGTTTCTACTTCGCTTGGTCGTAGCAGTAAGAGTAAGTGGTTTTTCGACGCACTTGCACGCAGGGGGCTCGTACCGCTTCGTACGGCTGATGTGTGCGCCCAGATGGTTTTCTGGCGAAGGGTGAAAAAATAGTTTGTCGATCTGTACTGACTGCATTTTTCTTCAATTTATCTTACTTATGCAGGGCCTTTAAATGTAAACTATCAGCAACCTTATGTTATTTTAACGCACGGTGCCAGCTGAGGTTAGCCAAGCTGTTCAAAAAAAGAAGAAGATAAAATACCACGTTGCATGATACGACTGCAGGACTTAAAGTGTTCGGCGTAGTCAGATGTCTGGCGACGGAGCACCGTTGCCATTAAAACAGAATCTTGCACCGCGATTTCTCAATCTCTTGTTTCTTTCAACAGCTTGGCTAACCTTTAACTGGGACACCATATATATATTTATATATATATATATATATATATATATATATATATATATATATATATATATATATATATATATATATATATATATATATATATATATATATATATACGAGGACATAAATAGTGACGTCACGTAATGCTGCCACCTTTGTAGCGAAAAAAAGAAAGAAAGAAAAATGGCACCGAAAGGCAGGTGAGACATACGTATTTTTTTTAGTAGTAAATGTTATTGTAATCGAAAAATACACACAAAATGAGAACAATACGAAGGAACGAAATTATGGGCAGGAACTTTGAATGAGTGAAATTCAATAGAAGGCCTTATATAAAATTTGGCGAGACTCGTCGATCACGTGGTCCCTGATGGCGTAACCAAAACAGAAGAACCAGTGTGTTCGGGTTCCACCGAGGTAGCTCAATTTTGAACGTCGTGCCAGACGACGCGATAAGCGCTCACTATGGGTGATCGCCGAGACGCCTTATCGAAGGAAAGCAGAGGATAGTCTTGTACTTATCGGAGGACGTTCAAAAAGATAAAAATATGTAAAAGTAAATCACGAGCGGTTCGGTATCGAAAAACGCTGGTGAAGACTTGAAGTAATTCGGGAGAAACGTGGCTGCCACAATTTAGTTGCCTGGTATGCATGAAAACCGGAGAGGACGTTGGTGGTGCCGTTTTTAAATGTGCCCGCTTAGAAAGAACTGGAAAACTCGACAATGATGTGCCGGGGCGGGGTTCGAACCGGCAACCAGCACCACTAGAGAAAAGCATAGAAGAGGCGCCCACATGTTTCTCCAAATAGGAAGCACCCCTATGGTAGGTACTGTCCCCTATCTACCTCCGTACATCCTTCACCTTGATAAGAATATGGCGCTTCTGTGCATGGTGCCAACTACGTTCTGTGGGCTATATTCTTCAGTATAAATCTGCGCCATCGGACAAACCAAGCACCAATTGGAAGCCGGCACTGTGTAAGTCCCTCCCCTCGGAGCCTACGAACAATACTTTCATGAAGACCCCCTAAAACTCACCAAGTCTCCGAACGCAATCAGCTTCGATTATTCCTATTGCCGTCGGTTGCTTGGCTCGTGCAAATCACACACAACATTGGAAAGCCGACATCCACCACCTACTGTGGCGTTGCCCTGCACTGAAACCGACGAGGCTCCGGCACCTCGCGGCAGCGGGACTTTCATCGCATCATCCGAGCGATTACACTGCGTGGGCGCAGGGACCGCATCATCGATTCCTCGTGTACTTCATTAGATCCGCAAGTCTTTTTTCATTCATTTATTCATCCTTATTCACCCCCATCCCATACCCCCGTGTGCCCTGAGGCATTTACCCTCGCATTAAAAAAAGGAAAAGAAAAAAAAATGCGATAACATCTATTTGGCTACATCTCAGGCAACATTTCGTCGTTTCACACCAAAAAATAAAATAAAAGCAAGAAACCAAGGAGGGCGAGCAGAAAAACAGAGTGTAACGCTTGACGTCAAGGTTGGGAAAAGGCGCTGACGTCATTACAATGCCAACAGGCAGTCAGTCAGTCAGTCAACAAACTTTATTATGGTCCTAAGGAACTACTAAGTCGTAGTTGCGGGCCGCTCCCACGTTGGGGCCGGAAGACCATGGTCCTCCGCCCGTGCGCGGGCCCTTTGGACAGCCCTTAGTTGGTCCTGGGGATCGCCGCTTTTAAGGGCCTCTTCCCAGTCCTCTTGTTTATTAAAGGATGCGTTTTGTAATGCAGAGCATTGCCAGAGCATGTGTGCTAACGAGCAATACTCTTCATTGCACTCGGGGCAGTGTGGGTCGATGTCCGGAGCAAAGCGGCTAAACTTTCCTCTCGAAGGGAAAGATCCCGTTTGTAATATTCTCAATGTGGAAGATTGAGGTCTATTTAGCTGTGGGTGTGGCAGCGGGAATTGCCTGCGCCCAAGCTGATAGTGTTTAACTATTTCATTAAAAGAGAGTAGAGGATCAGAGTTATGCTCACAATCCCGACTGCTTAGCGTATCAGGACCATTGCGGAATGTTAGATTTCGCGCCTGGTCATGGTTGGGTTTGCTGGAATGTACATTGGATCCCATGTGCGCCGGGAACCATGCGATAGTGTGAACAACATCAGGCGTTCTTTGCTTGATGCCAACAAGATGCGGGTGAAAGAAGAACCAAAAGGAGGAGATGCGGCGAAGAAAGGAGACGCGCAGCCTCTTCGGCTGCAAAAAAAAAGTAAATAAATGAATAAATAAAAAGAAAGAAACAACGAATCCAGGTCAACGCACCGTGGTGCTCTGTTCAATCGTTTTGCATAGATGCCAAGACACCGTTATTTTAGAACACAAGCTCTAGCGTTCCCGCCGTGCTGCTGTGGTCACACAGGAACGTTAGCGAAACCTTGCCATCGCTTGGAATGCTTAGCCCTTGGGGCAAAACATTGCCGAAGTTCTTTCGAACAACGGAACGCACCCGAACCTTGCTCACTGGTGTGCCAAACTGACGTGTTTGTACTCTTCCGATCGCACTTGTGCGCGGATTAATCAAGATTTCTAACATCAGCCAGTCTTATCGACTCTGTATTCACCGCCCTGTCTGTATACGTGCGTCGATGCGCCGCGTGAAGGTTCTGTTCGCCACCCTTTTACTGCCACTCGTAGAGGCCACCGGCCAGGAAATAAGGACTACAAATCAAACTGGGAATTTCGAAGCTGATATTTTGCTTGAGCTTGAATAAAATACGTGAAGTCCGCGTTAAATGGTGCGCCAGCAGTCACTTTCCTGAAACGAACACGCTTGCTTGTTATACTTTTCCCGAGAATTATAACCGCGGTGTTCAGGGCAACTACCAAGGTTTTATACGCATGGAACGGCGTGCAAAAGGGCCGTAATCTCGAAACTACTATCGGTGCAAGCGAGTTAGTTGCAGAAGCGGGTATATGTTTACAAGATTCGTAAAGCCAAGCTGCCCTTCTCTATCTCTACATATATTTAGAGTGATAGCTCTACTGCGCCAAGTACAGAGCCATAAAACGCCTGGTTCCGTATATCTGACCTTCAAGTTCGGCCAAGGTCAAACCGAGATCAAACGTGCCAACTGGTACAGGCGGCTGCTGCGTACGCCGCGCGGGCGCCCAAATCTTGAAAGTGATCTGTTATGGGAACCAAGTGCGCCGGTTGTTGTAGGTTCCTGGGACAGGGTGCCGCACCCACCTCAAGTGAACCGAAAACCGGAGCTGAACGGTTATTTTCATCTGCACCAGAAACGAAGCAAACCGTCATTTTAACCCGCCGTGGTTGCTCAGTGGCTATGGTGTTGGGCTGCTGAGCGCGAGGTCGCGGGATCGAATCCCGGCCACGGCGGCCGCATTTCGATGGGGGCGAAATGCGAAAACACCCGTGTGCTTAGATTTAGGTGCACGTTCAAGAACCCCAGGTGGTCAAAATTTCCGGAGTTCTCCGCTACGGCGTGCCTCATAATCAGAAAGTGGTTTTGGCACGTAAAACCCCAAATATTATTATTATTACCGTCATTTTCCCGCCATCTTGTAACTGAACCCGAAACTAAACTTATTGGTGCAACGGCTCCGAACTGGTTAGACAAAAAAAAAAAAAAGGTTCATAAGGCCTTCTGGAGACCAGTGTCACCATGGCGATTTCATCGCTAGACACAGCGACTTTCTTGCCTGTTTAGCGACATTTTTTTTTTTCATTTCATTAAGGGACCGGTGACCTTTAGCGAGTTGACAGATGAATTCGTTACAGATCAATTGGTGTCATTTTCGCGACTTCGAAGTTAAGTAATTTTCATGTGTACGCCTTATCGAATACACGCCTTGTCCTGTCTTTGTTCCTTTCTAGTGTGCCGTCACTGTTGGCGCTTCCATTTATTGAAATCTATGCACCAACTAGCCCCACAACGTGTTTTACAACACTTCATTACTCAGAAGCTACATGTAAGTGACCGGTTTCGGCAGTATGAAGCGTAGACTCCGTGACCTACCCTAGCCCCGCTATCTTACACCACTGCTATCCGAGTTTGTATCCAACAGACGCGTGTAAAACATGCGGACACAGAGCAACGCTGCGACACATGCTCTGGGAGTGTGCCGGCAACAACGGTAATCAAAGCAGCTCCGTTGGCGACGCGTCCAGAATCGCGGCTGTTGCCAGAGTAGGAGAAGGCTCGAGCTCCGTTCTTCCCGACGCCGCCCCGGATGCGGGAGCCGCCGGGGACCTTCTCCGTAGGCGTCGCCGCCGCTGGGAGGCGGCTATCAGAAGTTCAGACCTGGCAGACCAGCTCTGGGCCGTCCGGCAAGCCAAAGATGCCGCTCGAGTCCAAGAACTTCGAGCCGTCACCTGAGGCCACCAAATCAAGAACTGCCGGACTATTCTTTACTAAAGTTTCTTCTTCTTCTTCTTCTACTTGCTCATCGGTAGCCTTCACACTGCGCTTCACAGCATGGCAGCCGTCACGGGATACGCATTGTGCTTACAAAATGAATGTGTCCCCACCAACCTCCCCCCCCCCCCCCCCCACATTTTAAAAATTTTTTACAAAAGTGATTTTATTGAGTCTTAACGCGGTGGGCTCATCACATTCACTAAATGCGCTCGATTTGCGAAAATTTGCAAGTGTGGCACTAAATACGTACCAAAACTTAATGCAATAAATTTAGAAGTATGGTGGGATTTAGAACGCAGTTGGTGAATAATGAGGCAGAGTGACTTTAGAAAGGCGTAAATATCGGAGAGGCTGGGGTCTTTCACGCTATAGTCTGAACGCACTTTCTTTTTTTTTTTGTCATTGTTTTTGGACATATCAATATTGCAAGAAGTGTTCGCGTATATCAAACGCCGCAAGCGCGGTACATGACCTGCGTATATGTAACGTAATTGTCAACGCTAGCGTTAACGTGCGACAAAGTGCGTGTCGAAAAATTTAGATCTCCGTTCAGGAGCGTCGAGAATCAGAAATATTTGCAAAGATAGTCTGGACCAAGTGCTTTCCCGTGCTTGAAAAAAATCAGACAACTCGTCTTCATTAGGAATTGTTCTGCATTTGTGACTTCATAATTCTAAAGTAAACGCACGCATTCTTTTCCCACCGTCGATTGCTATGTAAGTACATTAGTACAGCAAATAGACCTCTACACTTTGCTACAAAACTCAACGTTCATTTCTCACCTGCACGGACATTAGGCAAACGTGAAACGTCTCGGCAGATGATTTATGACACGTTAGCTCATAATGTAGTGTTACACAACGCCTAGGTTATTTATTTACGTATTTATTTAGTGACAATTACAGCAATGTTTATTTAATATCTAGCGACCTTTCTTTTTGTCTCGCTTTAGCAACATGCTTGAAAATATCGCCAACGCGGTTGTGGACAATCTGCTTGTGCGCGTTGGAGGGTACACGTTGCACAAAGGCGCAAAGCCTCCTCTGGTCAGCAGACGACCCCAACGCTACAGCCAATACTCAAATACACACCTTTACATCAACTTAGTTATGACAATTATTATGTTGTTAATAGTTGTGCCACCAAGGCTGGTTTCGGTGCGGTGTGGCCGTAAAAGTAATCGTAACTGTTGTCCAGCAACAATACAGAAAAACTACAAAAGGGTGCGAAAGCTCTCAACGTGATAAACCCGTTAATTCAAACACCTAACCCCCCCCCCCCCCCACAAAAAAGTAAAGAAATGAACAAGCGATACCGTCTTTGTTCTAGCCCTTTCAAGTAACAGAACTTGTGTGGGGTGAGTCGTTATAGTACTCGAACGCAAACTGTGCAGGACAAAACACAAGGCCTGCGACATTAATAAATTCTGATGTGTTAAATCTCTCACTGGTCCGACTACTTTGACGGGCAAGGTGCACACAGGTGTACTACAGCTTACAGGCGCAACAACGAAATTAGATGTACTTCCAGCGCATTGGTCACCGGGACCTTCGAAAACAAAGCGCATTATCTCTGCGGTCACAGTGTATTCAATTTAGGGGCTAATATCACAGACACGAGAGGTACTTTAAGCGCTTGCCAGTGTGATCGACCGCGTATACTGCCTTGCATAAGTGCGTAAAGTGAGGCATGTATCGATTTTTCTCACACCATATATACTGCCTCTCCTAAAGCCAGCAGCTATAGGAACTGGAGGCTACAAATCTAGCTTGACACTCCCTTGCTGAAATTTTGCCGATGGTAGCATTAAAGACAAGACGCGCGCGCCAAATTTCCTGCGAAAGGTTTCTTTCTTGACGGTGAACCTACTGTATGTCATATCTTTTTTCACAGAATTGTAACGGTGTGCATCAGGGCGACTGCGAAGGTTTTGTCATTTGGGAACGGCTTGCAACGGTGGCTGTGATTGTCAACGCACTATCGATGCACGCAACTGATCGTTAAAGCGAACCTGTCCTTCCCTACCTCAACAGACGCGCCAATTTCCTCCTTCCGTCATTGCGCAGGGGGCGCTTTGAAACGCCATAGGACATTGCATCACCTTTGGGATTGGCCGAGTTTGTTTTGCAAACGTATTTCACTGTCGTACCCAACACCAGGGTGCGTATTCAGTGGTCTGAGCGACACGGACAGTACACTTTGACTTTCAAAAACGCTGATGGTTCTCAATGTGTCTCTACTCACCATTCAAGTGCGACTGAATAATCTGAGACTGAGAAGGTG
The DNA here is from genome assembly GCF_050947875.1 of Dermacentor variabilis. NCBI lineage: Eukaryota > Metazoa > Arthropoda > Arachnida > Ixodida > Ixodidae > Dermacentor > Dermacentor variabilis. The sequence continues at coordinate 127,205,660 of NC_134574.1, read as the reverse complement.
ACATCTCCTTAAACCTCGCAATCTTCGTGAAAGCACAGAATGCCATCAGGGTGCGGAACGAACGCAAACCGCAAAGCTAAGCGACCGCGAAGGAATCGCTGCTGCGTCACTAGAGTTTGACGAATGTGGAAGGAGACGGTCATCTTCTGTGGGTAGCTTAATCTTCTTCCCCGTTCGAATTTTACTGCGGCCAGATGATAGCGCACGAAGGATAACACGAAAACGCACCAGTCGTAAGATCGGCGTGATATCCGCGTATTCGGTATGACTCAAACTTTCCCTCCCATCGATTTAACGACATCACCGAAAATAACACGTACTAAATTTTCGCTTTCCTTCGAACATTTCTGTGTGTGGACGGTAGTTGGAGTGGCGCATTGTTCGTAATGTTCCACAAAAAAAAAATAATAATAAACTAACGCACCACAGTCGCTTCAATAAGCGCTGTAAAGAAGCTTCTTTGTAATACCGCTAGCATTTTGCACAGGGCGCGAATATATTTTTTCTCTGATTATATACTCGCGCTCAGCGCTTGATACTTATTTTTGTGTGTGTGTGTGGTGGGAGGTGGGGGAGTGGGAATGGCTGCAACAATGGCTCTCGCACGATGCACATCGAAAGTTAGTTTCGTCCTTCGTCGAGGCGGGACGCGCTGTAGATAAATGGTGCAAAAACAAAGGAAGAAAGAAAACACTGGCGTCCACGCGAAGTGCGAGCAGACGTCGAGCGCGCACTCTTTCTCGAAAGCTATCGAGATCCCTCCGTAGGCAGCGTCTAACTGGTGGCCGGCCCTTACACCGAGCGAAGTATAAGGCGAGCGTCCAAGTTTTCGCTCGTAAAAAGCGGTACTACGCCCAAAGCGGAACCGGAAACTGCCTTCCGGAAGTGCTCCTCCCAGAGAGCTATCCGTCTCTCTCGGGCCTTCGTGCGGCGCGCCGGCGCGAGATAACCATGCCGTCGAGAGGCTGATGGCGTCCCTGCCGGCCAGGCGTGCTGTAAGAAGGCTGTAGGGCTGTGTGCGTCACAAATTCCTTTTTATCGTTTTTTATTTGCTTTCGTCTACCGTGCCTTGGCGTGCGGATTTCGTCTTGTCGTTTTGCCACCCTTGATGTCTTTGTCGCCTAATAGCTTTTGGAAAAGCTTCCTACATTTTTTTTCTCCCCATTTCTACGAGCGATCCTGGCGAAGCAGTGATTCGGTGTAGGCGTACGCTTTTTGTCACCCTCCAGCGTTCAAACGATCGCCCATAACGTAAGGTTCGATTACGAGCAAGCTGTATGGAGCCTAACCAATAGGGGACGGCATAAAAGAGAGAAAGAGAGAGAGAGACAGAGAGAATGTCCCCGCCAGTACACCCTGAATTGTTGTCCACGCATTGTCGCGTCAAGCACTCGGTCTGAAAAATTTTCCCGCCGTTGCTAAACTTCCGACGGACCTTACTATAGTGACGATGTGACGTTGCCACATTTTATCGCTTTTTGCACGGGCTGTATGTAGTACACCTCTCCACAAGCTTCGGTGAATGTGTGACTTTTTCCTGCGAACGCCGACCGCGCACATTCTGTTATAGTGGGACGGGCGCTGATGGTGGAGCTAGACCGACCCCATCTTCCAACATACACTTCCACTAAGGGCGCTGGCTAAATGTCTGGAGGTGCCTACGTTAAAACTAGGATGCCTCCGTTCCTGACGACTGGTAAACTAATTCGAAGAGTTTCACGCCTTCGAACGACCAACATGCTGACGACTGCGGCAGAATATTTTTTTTGCCCGACTCTCGAAACGCATTCCGACGAACAGAAAACTTAATCCAGCTTAGACTTGAACGTCCCTGCAGAACCGCACTCTGAAGTGCGCCAAATGTGCGAGGCGGCGTTGAAAGGAGTTTTTTTACGGCGCGGGTTAGTGTGAGTTAAACTCAGACAGTGGCAATTATTGAAATTATTCTGAATTTTGTGCCCGTAAAAACGGTTTTCACCATCATAGCAAAATCGCCGTTTAATTACCGTTATAATTTTGTGTTGCGCTCGGTTTTAACCAAAATTAACGAGCACCATTCGGTTCGCAGCAATGCTGTTCTCCCTGCCTGCGACATCGCAAGCAACCGCCCTATCTGTTCTTGGGAAGTGCTTTACCGACCCCGCTTCCTTATCTGCAAAACAACCACGAACCTTGAACCTGTGGGCCCTGGACGCGGGCACACTGTTAAATAAGTTGTCAATAAAACACAGGTCGCCGACCACGGAACAGTACATAGTATTCGAATACACTGCACCTTGGTCGGCGCCGTGTATTTCATAGACAATGATCTTCCCCGACCAGGTGGGATTCCGCCAGACCCTCGATTTTGTAGAATAAGTCACACCCTTAAAAGCTGATAAGGGTGCAGATCGGTCTATGAGTCACACCCTTGGTGCGAGTTATAGTAACGGGAGTAATTAATGTAGGGTCTGAGCTATGTACCAATTTGCACCCTTACGCTTTCTTTTTATTTAGGGTGTAAATGCTTTTACAGTGCTCTCCGTGAACCTCCCTTCCCTGATCCTCTCCCACATCGTCCCCTTTGTGTTCCTCTAGCCATTCGTTTCATGAACGTGACGCAGATGCTTTAGCCACTGACGTCGTAGCTGTGGTTTAACGACCAGCAAATCGGGGGGGGGGGGGGGGGGGGGGGGGGGGCGGAGGAGGGGCTCTATCCTGGACGCGCATGGCGGTTACGCGGCCACCATTATCCTCCTTTATTCCGCCATGTTGACTCTCTGATTGGCTGTCGAGCGGTTGCCTTCCCTGAGGTTCGTGCCTGGGAACGGAAACTTTGCACGCACACAGTAAAAAAAAAAAACGTTTCTGTGATTTTGTTGAGTTTACGAAACACGATGTGGAGTTGTACACGCAAAACTTGCAGCCCTTGGGAGCCATATTACGGAGATAGCACTCAATTTTTTTTAAGAAGTGAATGGTCGGTTAGGGAGCGTTGCAATGTACCTGCAATTTCACGAATACATAACTACGCTACGAGGAGAGAAGTCACGTTAGCTCGTTGACTGGCTCAAGGAACGTCAGGCGAATAACGTCGCAAGTATTAGGGCCTTTCTCTCAACCTCATTTGGACGCTGCGTGACGTCGCGTTGAGCAGTCATTAAGTATGTTTTTTTTTTCGTCGTAATGCGTAGAGTTGGTAACCTCGAAGCCCATTCGATCCGGCCCCACATTTCCGTAATAGTCCGGGAGGAGCCGCATATCATCCCTCTCTTCGTTTCGCAAGTTCACCGTGGCGGCGTCTGCACGTCGCCATTCGTTTCAAGAAGTGCAGCTGGGCTTCGGGCAAGACGAGCTCGCAGCCATTTCCTGCACTCGTCAAAGAGGTAGTGCGTAAGGCTTTTACCCGCGGTGGTGCCATGCCGGTTCTGCAGGACCAAGACTTTGGCACTGGATCGATGAATATGCAGGGCGAATGTAGTGGACCTTTCTCTATATGCCGCTTACGGGTTGAGCCGACGGCCGAAAAGGAAACGTTGTTGTCCTCTGGGATCGCACTCCATTGCGGGCCTGGCGAGGCACGAAAGTGGCGCATTCGATCGCCCGCGGCGTTGGTCGACCGTCGCTTTCGCTCGGATTCGAAGCCGTGACCATGAATACAGATTGGCGGACGCCGGATTAGCGAAACTATCTGACAGCATCGTCGTTGAGGGGCGCGTCGTTGTCGCGAAAGACGCACTCAGCTACGCCGATATTTTTTTTTAATTATTATTTCACTGTGTTCTGGACGTGATGCGTTTGTCGGCCGTGGCAAAGCCATGTAAATCTTTAGGAAGAAGGTGAATCCCGAATGACCGTCTGACGCTGAACAAGCAGTGACCGTTAGGGATCGGTAATGAAAACAGTCGCTGGATGCGCTTTCGTTGGCCAATGCCTTTTCACACGGAGCATGCAAGCATGCGGTTCCGTTTACGAAGCAGATTCTATGCGCTGCCCAGCCGCGCATCACGCATTCCATTGGCTCTGTTTCTGGGAGGCAAACGTATTGTCCGGATGCTCGCGAAAAACAATACACTTAGGCACCCATAGAATCAATAAGATCCCTGTGGAATGGAAGTGAATCGTGTGAACAAACCACGGAATGCTGTGGATAGCTCTTCACTGCGTAGTTTACTTACAGAATGTTCTATACCTCTCCTCCCTCCAAGCGACGACCAATCTCGCCCTCGTCTTTTCTGCTAACTCTCCTATTCTTCGGGGCTCTCATATTCATCTCACTTGCAGCTATATATATATATATATATATATATATATATATATATATATATATATATATATATATATATATATATATATATATATATATATTATATATGCACGGCACAATATTATCGAGAGTCGCTATTTCCGTTTTGCGATTAGGTATCAAACACTGAATTGCCTTCATGATGTCCTGTCGCTTAACCGTTTTAACCACTAGTGTACGGTGCAGAACACGCAGACCTTATGCTCGCGTACAACTTCCCATGTCCATGAAGGGAACTCTGCGGGGGCGCGGAGGTTCTGTTCGTGTGTTACTGCGTCAAGCAGTCCGGCGGTGTTTGGCAGCGCTTTTTGTTTTCTCAAAACAGACTCATGGATCGACGGAGCTTCCGCGTGCGATGGTTTCGGGCTTGCGCAGGCGCGGTAGGGAAACAGCCGCAAAATTAGCCAACTTTAACGCACTCAGTGGTATATTTCTGTCTCATTTTGTTACTTTAAATAAGGCCTCTATATCTTCACTTCCCCCAGCTTAAACTAGCGTGCATGCAAAATGTGGGGACAATTTTCGGGAGCACTCTCGCTTGTGCGCGCTCTTGCCTCCCTAGCTTTCCCTTCATGCCACAGAAAGTTGTCCGCGAGTGTAGTCCATCTCAGTGCACTATAGTGAGAGGAACCCTAGCCTTTAGAAGGCAGTGTCTCTTCACTTCATGAATTGAATATTTTTTACCGCATTGATTCCTGAGTGCATGATGATCAGAAGGATGGGTGGACGGTATGGCAACTCCCTTGAAACGGAATGGCGGTTGATGCTCGCAACTTCCCTACGTTTAGCCTTCTTCAGCGTTTAATACCGGCTCTTATGGCGTCCATGGCTTGTGCTTATAGAGTGCTGAACCAGGAAGAAATTTGTTTTACTATAAAGTAATGTTGGGGTTGAGGTTGAGTAATAGTCGATGTATAGTACACTTCCAACAACTCTAGGAACCCCCCTACAGAGACACCACTAGCATTTTGGAACGCTACCGCTCCCGAACGTCCAATGCAATCGCGAAAGATTCAAGGACTCACTGTGTTCTTCAGTGCAAAGAGCCCCAAGGTGTAATGTCCCTTCAGAGCCATTGTTACGGATAGCGGAACATGTCAGGCTACTGTCAGTTGGCACCTGCCAAGACAGCTCAAGTTGTTGGCACCTGAGGACCCATACAAGATTGCTAGCTAGGACAGACTAGTGGAGCTACTCAAAGATGACCTGCCAGTTGCGAACTCGGGCTTCTCGACTGACATCGAGGAGCTCTTCTTCTCGATTCCCCACGAGGACCTGTTCTAGGCGGTTCGCGATTGCATTGACCGTTCGGGAGTGGTAGCGTTCCAAAATGCGAGTGGTGTCTCTGTAGGGGGGTTCCTAGAGTTGTTGGAAGTGTACCTTACCTCAACCATCGTGAGGTTTCACGATAGCTTTTATGTACAACGACGAGGTATATGTATTGCATCAAGAGTTGCACGGGTACTCACTGAGCTATTTTTATCCGAATTGGATTGCTTGTCGTCATTTTCATCATCATCATCATTTATTGGTCCTTAAAACCCCTGGAAGGGGCATTACATAAGGGGGGGCGGAGCGGAACATTAACACAACAACGTAGGTCACTGTCAAACATTGTCACAATCAGTGATCAGCAGGATATATACAGAAGAAAAAGTACAAAAACCGTATAAATAACTATTAACAAGTACAAAAATAGCAACAGTAAAGTAAACAGAGGCAAACAGAAGCAGGCAAGAATTTTCACATCATGTTTTCAAATAGGATGTCAGCAACTGCCGGAACTTATATGGATCGCGTTCTATCACAATATGGTCTGGTAATGAATTCAATTCTTCAATTGCAAGAGGCAGGAATTACTTGTTAAATGTGTTAGAGGAGCCGTGCAGACGTAGAATGCTCATGGAGTTGAAAAGACGGCGTGATGTTCGGAGAGGTGGAAGCAGAAGAGAGGCTCACAGGTGCATACTGACGAACGGATGGTTCGTGTCTTTAGATACCTGGACGACTTTTTAATGGTGTTAAATATTAACTCTGACGATGACCTTGAAGAGGTAGCGAAATACATTCTTCAGTCTTTGAAATCCACAGCCACCAAGCTGAATTTCACCTTTGAATTGCCCGAGAATACTTCTTTGCAGTTTTTAGACGTATGGCTGTTCTTTGATGATAAGGATCACCTTTGTTGGAGGTACTAGCCTCGTTAAACTAAGGCACTTCTGCTGTTCGATTTATGTCACTCTAAACTGGCCAAGAGGAACATTGCGAAGTCATGCTTGAGGTAATCTCTTACTAAGTCAGCTCACCATAATGTCCAACCTAGTTTTTCCTCCCAGGTCAAACGTCTCTGTAATGCAAGTTTACCCCAGGCCCTGTGAAAAACCTGCATTACAGAGTCGATGTTATAGCTGAGTCGATGTTGAAGGACATATAACACCACAGCACTGACACTGGGGGTTGAGTTAGGAGAAAAGGAAGAGAGGCGCAAGTTTGAGGTAATGCCATATGGTCCATAAAGTTTCGCATGTGATGAAATGGGTGGCCGGAAAATTCGGTGTTGATATCCTTTTCTTCAGCACCCTGCAAGTTCTCGCGTTTATGCGCCCTTTCCACGTAGATAAACGCAAGAGTGATGGATTTGGCATAAAACACAGACGCGCGTTTGTACCATGTAGAACAGAGGTGGTGTACGAGTTTCCGCTGACCTGTGGAATGTTCTATGTGGGGCAAACCGGAAGATGTATTAACAATCGTTTAATGGAGCGCTATAACTCATTAAAAGATGGCAGCGGAAATCACCTGCCATTTCATTGTAGGTCATGTGTGAAGGAGTGCAAGCCGATGTTTGACAAAACGAAAGCACTAGGGCGAGCAAAGGACCAAGGGGCACGTGAAATCTTGGAAGCTTCCTTGATAGCAAGGCATGGCCCAGATAGGTGCGTCAGCGCACCGTCAGTGTGTCTTTACAAGAACGAGCTTGATTTTTTGGTGTAGATAGGGGCTTGGCGAGAGAGTGTTCCACGGACACGCGGTTATGATCTGGCTTGGGCATGCGCATAGTTCAACGAAGCAGCATTGTGTGGTACCAATAAATCAGTTGTTAGTTTGCGCTCGTCCGGTCTTCTGATACCTGAGTGTCTCGCCCCTAGCGCAGTTTAAGTTCACGAAATAATGTCTTAACAACTGGCTTCCCAACACACTCTCCTCGAGTTAATGCCTACTAGTTCTTTTTGTACTGCTTCGATTTACGGGACCAATGACCCAGCAATTCTATAATGTTCTCCAGATTAGCTTCATTTGTATTTCGTCTACTACTTTTAAAGCACAAGACATGGGAAAAGTGACTGGTGAAGGCAATTCAAGGTCGCACAGCCGGCGTTGCCACGGAGTGCGCAGTTTCAGCCTGAATCCCTATAGAAAAATCCTGTAAGCCCCACATTCCCTGTTTCCATAATCCTACATGATCATATGGGATCCCGTATAAAAACGATATATGTTCCCACATAAACTCATATGGTCATATAGGATTATGGTACGGCGCATCTGGGTCTTCCCCACTAGGGATGGCATGAAATCTTTCAACAATTCTTTCGTCCGGAATTATTTCTTCTGATGATGAGGGCTGCATACATGAGTCTTTCTAGGTAATTGTAGGGTGAAAGCGTAACGTAGGAACAAAGCCTTAGCTGCAGGACGAAGCCAGGTGCCCGAAAATGAAGCCACGTCTCGTACAACGCTGGCTCACCAAGTACTTTAAAAAAAAAGAAAGAAAAAACTTGTAGCTGCGCACACGAGGAGGTCGAAACGTTGCATTCTCCGAGCCACTCGAGCCACCAAATTAGCCAGGAAGGATGTTTGTCAAGATTAACGTTAAGAAAAAAAACGTGAACTATAAAATTGCTTCCATCAACCGCGGGGAGATTTACGAGAGCCTGAATTTTGCAAATTGCTCCTGACTATTTAATCAGAAGGCGTGCGAGCCAGCTTTATTCCTTCATGGTTTCAAAGGAGAGAGCTTAAAACTCTCAAAGTACTCTTCAGAATTATGCAAATCACTTAGGAAATTGGGTTCTTTTCTTTTCTCCCTCTTTACGAATGAGCTCGGGTCGAAAGCGGTGCGAAATCGGTGACAGGGCGGAGTTTCTTCAGCAGATGAAGGGGTCTGCTGTTAGGAACATTTTTTTTTCTTTTTGCGAATAATACTTTCTACGTAGCGCTAAAGCTAAACTGAAAGCGCCATGGGTGAAGGAAATAAGTATACAGATTATATGCCATGAAAGTGGCTCGCAGTATGCACTTAGTATCTCAACAAACGGTACGAGTATATACTGTTTTCTTCCTTCCTTTCCTTCTTTGTTTTTTTTTTTTTTACGCTGTAAATGATTTAACTTCATACGATGCAGAAGACATATTAGTGTGTCTGCAATGTGAACTGATTTATGGAATGGCTTATTTCAATCGATGTCAGGTATTGAGTGCCTTTTCTTAGACCCTCACGTGATCATACTTCTGGCAAACGGTGAAGGCGCATATGTTAGTGTGTCAGCATATAATTTATTTTCCGACGTTCCACAGCCAGCGTCAAGCTTATTCAACAATCCCCTCAGCAATTTCAATCCACTTACTGTACAGGATAATAATAATAATAATAATAATAATAATAATAATAATAATAATAATAATAATAATAATAATAATAATAATAATAATAATAATAATAATAATTATAATAATAATAATAATAATAATAATAATAATAATAATAATAATAATAATAATAATAATACATTGACAACTTACTTATCACGCGCTATTACTACATCGAAGCACAAGATATATCGTGTAACACAGCATACAGTACGCAGTGTTCGGCTAGTCGGACTAAAGAAACCTTGCTGAGTCACAATACTGTTTATTTCGCTTTGGTTACGGTGCATCCCAAGACCCTGGCTCGTGCTTCCGCTCAAAGTCGTCTTTTTATACTTTACTTCTGTTGTTCACAGGGGACGCGACATTCAGAAGAGCCCCACGCGGAATGCCAATGACGGTGTCCCAGCTTTCAAACATGGCGCCTGTAGATATTCTCGCAAGTGTTACGATAGAAATACCTGGCTAAAATGTTAACGTAAATTTCGTAACAGGCAGGAAAGGTTATCAAATGAAGCCATTACTGCCCATTGTAGTAAGATTTCTTTTTTTTTTTCCTGTGCTTGTTGAGCTTGTCGAAGGATTGAAGAGAGGGCTGGATGACTTGACGAGAGATGCGATACTCATTAAATACTTGACCGCCCTATAGGCCGTTTGACTGACTAATTCATGAGGTCCATTTTTCCAGTGCAACTCAAGAGTTATGAGAGACGCCATGGAGGGGGACTGAGGAGTAATTTTTAACACCTAGGGTTTCTTCTCGTGTAACTAAATTCAAACACGCGAGCATGTTTATTATTTCGCGTTCATCAAAATGTCTTCTTCGCTGCCGGGAATGGAACCCTGAGCCTCGAACTGAGCAGCACAACGCCATATCTACGAAGCCGCCGGGACTGTTAAATAAATAAATAAATTAAATAAATAAATAAATAAATAAATAAATAAATAAATAAATAAATAAATAAATAAATAAATCTCTGCCTACCTACCTACCTACCTATCTAACGACCGACCGGCCGGCCAGCGGGCCAGCCTAACCTAACCTAATTTAACTACCTACCTACCTACCTGTTTAAGAAAAGATCAAAGTGAAGTGTTTGCCCTCCTTTCGCCGTTTGTCAAGCTCTTTCTCCTTCGGTCAAGCTTCAGCGCTGCTGCACGCTTGTATGGAGGAGTAAGTTAAGCATCTAGTATACGTCCGCCCTCTCACTTCTTGCTTCTTTTTTTTTTCTTCTTTTTGTAATGCGCCTCATTTGTCTTGATTACTGCCCTCTCAGTAAGTGGAGGTATTTTCCTACAGTCATATTTCACCATGCCATAGCTCTTTCTATATCGCTTGTGTTTCATTTTTATATCATTTCTCTTTCTTTCTTCTTGTATTTGATGCGGTATGAACGCGGGAAACAATTTTTCATTTTCTCGATGCGTTAGATTTCAGCTGGAAAAACTTCGACATTTCTTTGGCGAGTACGGCTCGATTGAGGCATTTCTTTTGCAGCTTCGCCGCCTTCCCCCGATACTTAATTCGGCCTTTGTTTAGTCCCGCGTACAGTTCTTTAAGTAACATCAATTATTTTCATTTTTCGGACAGCGCAAGTACTTTAACCTGCCCACTGATTTTCACTATACTTCCACACGAGTTGCTCCAAACTTCCGATGAGAGTGCTCTAAGCAAGAGAGGAAGCGGTATTTGTAGTCGCTTATATAGATAAAAAAAAACATATCTCGATATTTTCGCGAACGAGAATCCGATAAGTGCCGGCGGTATTCGCGGATGGAAAGATTGGGATGTATTGGCGAAAATATGATGCCCATGTTTCTGTGATGCGAAAATTGCCATTTTTCTCCGATGCCAGCAAAGAAATAAGAACTAGTGGGTGGTGTTCTCGGTGTTGCTTGGACCGGTTCGCTTTGCGAATGGCTTCGCCTAAAACGTGGTCGGAGCGGCGTAAATAACGCTTACCTAGAATGATATCTTCGGAATGTTTTACTACTCCGGTAACGCATCTTGAATTCATGTTTGATGCCACACAATCGTAAAATTAAGCGAGGAAGACTAAGAAACATACAATTTAAACTGCAGCACAGTGTTCTCAACTTTCTCATTTTCTCCCCTCCAACTTGAACTACGCGCCATTATACTGTTCATGTTTGATATAACTCTACGCCACCCTGCAAGCGCTTATTTTCGATCAGGCAGTGCCCTTACACAAAAGTGAAGACAGAAAAAAAAAGAGCAGAACTTTACAAACAATTATAGTCGAGTCGCAAATATTGTGATGGACGGAACAATATTTTTGCGAGACGTGGCATCTTCAAGATATACAGGCTCCTCAACAATAACTTCAATTCGAAGCCTCCATTTGGCAACCAATCTCTGTCTCCTGTCGTGAAATGTCAGCGACTTTATTAACCAACAGTGCATAAGACACCGAGGATGTCGAAGCCGAGCGAGGTTGACTGCATTTTATTTGAGAAAGTCACGTGTGAATCGCGGGCAATTCTCACTCCGCATGCCTAGTGACATATGTGTCGGTGCGTGTTAATTTATTCAATTAAGCTGACCATTCAAGGGACCTGCACGTAAGATTTGCCGGCAAAAAGAATAGAGGAAGTAGTTCGGCGTGCTCTTTATCGGTAACGGCGGATGGATACATCTGCAGCATATATTTCCATGGTAGCCTAGAGCTTTCTGTACAAACATTACGAACTGCTACGCCTCCCTCAGTAGAATGGCCGACAGCCGAACCTGAGATCAGAACTGAGATCAGGCCACTACTTCGTGTCTGCCAGCGCTATAGCGCCAAGAGACAAGTGATGTGGCAGTTTTTTCCGTATATCTTTATAGGCTTTCGAAGACAATGATCTTCAACCAATGAAAAAAAGAATGAACAATTTAATATGCCTTTCCAGTACTCGTGTGCATTAGACAGGGCCGGCATTCTCGAGCGATCACTTTCGGAGGTATACTTTCACTGTCGGCGGGGCTCGGTGGCGTTCACAGTTGACAGCGTCTGCCCGACAAGACGTTGAGCGAGTTGCTTTACAACGGTTCCAGGAACGCTGCCGCCCAGACGCCGAAGCGTCCAACGCCAATAGTCGCGGGAAATCTCGCGAAAGGGAAACGCATCCCCCCGAAAGCGACCGCTCGGGTACACGCCGCCCCAGATGGAATTTGCGTTCCCGAACTTCTTAACAAGTTTGCGACTATAGCTCGGCGCGGGGAGCCGACTTAAGCGACGTGCTAAAATAACCCTTAAACGAGAAACCAACTTACTGACTATACCGTGCCGCCCAAACTTGTCACGGCCCTGCTCTGTGCGTCTGGGTGCGCGGCTAACCGCATTTAATTCGGGCGATCCTGCGGCGACGACAAAGACGCCGGTGGTGTCTCCACGCAGTGCACTCGTGCACATTCTCCGAGAACGGCGCGAGAAAACGCAGTGTCCGCGTAAAGAACGTAACGCGTTTAGGGAGCTGCGTGGAGTAATCAGAGCGAGTAAGCATCCTGCTTGACACACAGTGGCCACCGCTATACGAGGCTGGCGCGGCGTGCCGTTTTTTGGGTCGAGCCAAAGTATGGCGCGGGAGCTTCATTAAGCCGAGTTGCGCGCTACGCCGAGGAGAGATCTCGAGGCCACTTCAGGAGAGAGAGAAAGTGAGAGAGAGTGAAGGGGGCCGAGAACAAAGAAGGGAAAGCTCTGCTTAGGTCGACTCCCTGTTTTGTTTTGTTTCACTTTATTTGCCAACTAAGTGTCGGTGTTCGTAGTTTTCCTTGGCTACTTTCAGTGCTGATTGCAGTTAGGTGCCGAAGAAGTGCGGAGTTGGTTCGTTTCGTTGCCTTCGCGGTGTTTCCTTTGTCGCTGGCTGTGAAGGTCGATTGCCAGTTTAGTGGGGCAACGGGGATGGTGGCATTTCGTTGTTTTTGTTCTTGCAGTGGTAGTTGTTGTCGATGCTCGCCGAGAATTAAGGCTGTGACGCGAGAAAGTCCAGACTCTGCGGCGCCAGTGTTCGGTAAGATACAATAGCGGAAGATTGAGTAGAGTAAAGAAGTTGCAAGAGAAGCAGTGGAGGACGTGGCTGAAAAAAAAGTCTACAAAGACCACCTTAATACGTTTTCTTTTCTCCCTCTTCCACGACGCAGAGGTCGGCCGACATCTTGCTGCCTTAATTTGGCGCGTCGTTGGTGATACCGTCGCAGACTTGCCTCGTCTGTTCTGCTTCATTGTTCGGAAGCTTCGGAGAAGTGTTAGTTGCTCCTCGCCTTCTAGACGCGTGATATAGGCTACCAGAGTGTTCCCTGGCATTTCGGTCACCTTTTTCGGTGATTACTCTACTAACGTGGCTCTGTGGCTGTGCTGTAATGCGGAAACCTTCCTTATGCCCGTGTAATGTATGGCAGAACGTGTAGTAAGGAGATTTGGCAGATCGCGCGGTTTGATTTCTGGATTTTGCTGAGGTAATGTCGTAGTAAATGAAGCTGATCTGCTGTGGGGGCATGGGGACAACGACGTGATTACGTAGCATTTCTTGCATCCTTTTCTTCTGCGTTTTATGAACGCGTTATGTCTACGAATAAGTCTCTAAGGAAATGAATTAATCTAATGAAACTCTCGCAGGGATGACAGCTCCGATTTGTGCAAATAGCAGAGAGACTGGTATAACCCACGAGACGGCTTGAAGAGACATTGAACCTGAAAAAAATTACGTTTCCTGAAAGGTATAGCTGTCAGTGTACACGTACATCTACTGTGATTAACAGCGGCAAAGCGATAAATATAGCCGAAGTCAATGTTTCGATATGGAAACTTGTCGGGGCCAAGGAGACAAGTCCCGTAGTGGAAACTTTAGCTCCAGCGACATCTCTTGTTCTACACTGTAAACGGAAATAACTCCGAGGTGGGAGTATACTGCTTGTCCTATAGCGACCCCCCGGTTCGGAGTTTTTTTTGCTCCGTATTATCGGAGTAGAATTTTTACTCCGTATGAGCGGAATTTTCGCGTGGAATTATGGGAGTTTTTTTCTGTCTTTTCTTTATTTTTTGCTTTGCTATTGACGGAGTTCTTTCGAGGTGCAATGGGAGTATAAAAAGAGCCATCGCGTGAGTTTGCGCGAACATGTTTACATGCAGAGGCTGCTGGTCAAATTTCGAAATATGCACACGAGACCGCATCGAATTCGACGGAACAAGTCAATGAAAGCACACATATCATGACATACATAAACATTTCAGAAACACCCAATGCAGAAATTTGAAAGACATCACACGTACACGCGATACTCAAAAAGCAACGGTGCCAGTATATATAGCCACGATATTGTGTGCCTCGAAACCGCCTAGGGAGCAGCTGTGCTGTTTTCAGAATTACGACTCACATGCTCGTTCATACGAGATCTCTCTCTCTGAAATTAACAGAATACCTTAAGCAACACAAAACTGTTAATTCAAAATAGTGAGAGAGAAAAAGTTAATGGCGTAATTTTTCAAAATTATCATGCCATTCTGTGAGTGCTGAAGCGACTTCGCACACTGCCGGCGTTCGCGGCCAAAAAGTAGTGCGTTAGTTACAGTAAGCAAGAAAAATGTAAGTGCATGTGTTGCATAGCAAAATTAAATTTTTGCGATATAGTGGTAGCGTAGCAAGAAATTATTACGTTTGAGCATGACCCGCAGCAGCCGACATAATTAACACCGAGAAATGCGCAGTCATACATTTTATACACCGCACTACTTGCTCTGCGTCCGAGCAATCTGTCTCGGTTGCGAAAAGGAGCTACATCGCTGATCTGTCGAGTGAATCCCTAAACTCGGAGCCAGCAGGCATGCGTCTAAATCAATGTCTCGGATAGAGCGTAATGTTAATGCAATATAGGAAGCAACGACGTGACCAAAACATATATGCGCGATAACAATTCGATTCACATCGCTCAATAAGAAGCTTTATTTTCAGTACGCATACTTATGTCCTACCGTTTTTCTTCGGGCGAGGATATCCGTTCACAGATACATAAAAACAGTTGCTTGCACTCCGGTCTTTCTCACTGGCAACACAGCACCGCAACGAACTTGGGTTACGCCATTCATGCGCGACTAGCACGGATGTCGTCGCTCGAACAGTGGCTACTGTTGCCATTGCTACGCGGTCCTTTCAAACACTACACTGGACGTTGTCAGCATGTACTAAAAGGTCATAGAAGTCGCATTTCACGTACTGAAGAACACAAGACAGGGTGACGCAGCACGAAAACACAGCCAGAACGTGAGCCGACATCACGAGCCAGTGAGCAGCTTCGAGGTATACCTAAGCCTTTTTCCGCACTTGAAAACGTGGTTCTTGCAATCATCGTTGTCAGCAAAGCGATCACAGCTAATGTACTTGATGCTGAGATACAGTGAGCTTCAGGCATGCCAATAACACTTTCTGGAAGGAAATACGGGAAACAAATTGACGAAACGCTGTCGCGGAACGACACTTCACAGACGTAAACAAACCGTCAGCCATGAGCACTGCCCGCTCCGCCGAACGCGCCCGGTCGCTCGCGAGGCGCACAGCCTTATGGGAAGCGCCACGTGACCAACCTGTATCGGCGGATGGGAGTTTTTTTAAAACTCCCTGTCGGAGTTTCACGGGAGAACAAGATTTTTAAGCGGAGTAAAATCGCGTCATGTCGCCTTAATACTCCCGCATCTAGCCAGCGGAGTGAAACGAGGGGATGGCGCTGTTTTGCTCCCATACATCGGAGTAAATATTTGAGAGGGGAGGTTTTAGGGCACATCACCTCTTAAAAACTCCCAGGTGGGTTTATTTTCGTTTACAGTGTACCACTGTTAATCAATTCAAGCCTCCATCTTTCTGTGAATCACTCACTAGTTTTGCATAGCTACGCTTATTGTTATAGGATATGTAAAAGCACATTTCGACCAGGCAAGTGCGAACGCGTTCTTATCACTTTCTTGAAATGTCCGCTTACACGTCGGTGCATGACGCCATCTATGCTTCTCAGTCATTCGAAGTGGGCGAACAAGCAAAGATTCTGAATGTAGTCAACGTTCTCGGCACGGAGATGTGTAAAAGCAGTAGCTTTTACGTATCGAAGGCGCCCTTCTAAATTTTCGTCATCTATAAGCCTGCAATAAGCAGTATCCAACACGCATGCATAACTCCGATCATATAAAGGTCTGACATGCCTGCACTAGTAATATCTGAAACCTTGCTAGATTTTCCGTTGTGAGTCAATGGCTCTGGCGTTCCGCCGCCGATCACGATGTCCTGAGTTCGACCCCTTGGCCACAGAGGCCGCATATTTTTGGGGGCGAAATGCAGAAAACAAAAAGAACCGCTCACGTATTTCTATTTAGGCGCACGTTAAAGAACCCTACGTGGACAAAATAAATTCGAAGTCCTGCACTACAACGTGCCTCAATAACTTCCTGTATGGGTTAGGGACGTGAAACACCACAAAGCAGGACAAGCTTTCCGTTATTTTTCCATTCAAGCAGGGGCAAAGCTGCGTGAACCGAATGCGATCACAGTCAAAACTGTAGCACTATCACTACTCTTCTTCCATGCAGGAGAGTTTCATCGCTCTATAGCGCTACTACCTAATCTGGAAGTGACAGAGATCATTCACCCTATTCCGGTTGGATCGCAAGAGCTGTGGTAATAGAGGCACACATGTGACAAGCAGCCGCTACACCGATAGTCACGTGTCCACTTTTTCGTCCACTATATTTCTTTTTTTTTTCTTCAAACCGCGCTGCGGGCTTGATCCTTGCTGTATCGTTCCCAGTTTGACGCTGCAACAGGTCATCTTTTTTTTTTCTGTCGGGAAAGCCTGAGTGAAAGACGGCCCACTAATATTTGATAATTAATCCTGGTATACCAGCGCTCAGGCCTACCTTGCGCGCCCTTCGGCATACTACGCCCAACCAAGGAGGTTTAAAAATAATAGGGCCCAACCATCGTCGCACCAAGCTCGTCTTTATTCTTTCTCACTTTTTCACCAAAGCGTTATTTTTTTTTTTTTTTTGTCTTTACGCCGACCGCTCGTCCGAAGTGTTGTGCCCCGTTAACCCCCTTTCCGGCGGCTTAGGCGAACTGGTCGCTAACGACCCGGCAAATTGGAAGGTGCGTTGCCGATCAATAATGCAGCGCGCGCGATGGGTCGCGTTGTCATAGCACAACGCGGGTGCCTGTCAGTGGACCAAATTGCGCCTTCTTTTATTTTGTTTTTTCACAATTTACCGCTGTCAAAAGGCGGTTCAGAAAACCGACTAACCTCTCCTTCGACTAAGTAAAAAAAATATATACAACGCTAAAAAAGAAGTAATAAGGCCGCGCATAACATCAATGTTACAAATTCCAAAATTAAATTAGTTTTTGTTTTGTTTCTGTTTACAGCGTTTAATTAGCATGTGGAGGTGGTGACCTGACAACACCACGACGGAGACAACTTCACCATGACGGCCACATTAAAGGCAGAAAAACCCAGTTTCCATCTTTTAACTGCTATTTCAGCAATGGTTAGTTGTGCAAATGGGTGATTTAAAAAAAATGAGTTCTATGCAGCACTGATAGTGGGCGCACGGAAACGGGACAGTGAGCAGAAAGCGAACACCTAAAGAAACGTATAGCAATGCTTTCTGAATGTAACGCTTAGCTACAGCTGCAGTCTTCGCTGAAATGACTCGAATCCCCAGAATATTTCGTGAAGACTGTCTGGCTTTCCGAAAACTGACCGCTGCCTTCAGCGATGTCCGCCCGTTCTGATGCCGACGTTCGTCGCGAATTCTTTTCTTTAACCGTTTACGGGCTTTTGGAATTTGCCACGCACTCATTAGCGCCCTGTACTTGTTAACGCGGAGTTCCAGTAGGTTCATGCAATGTTTGAGCTCCAATACCAGCAATATCTTGCATCAAGATGGCAATTCTGCCTAGTTAGTCGAAATTCGCGTTTAAATTTTGTTTAAAGGGTTACACAGCCCGAATGGCCGATGACGCATGTAAAGTAGGAGTAACGTCTTCTCGTCTTTATAGGGCAATGGCTTGAACGTCGCCCGCAGACTTCTGGGGTTGACGTCACAACGACTTTTCTTTTTGTTACTGCTGCTTCCCATTGGCCAGCGATTCTCGCTAATTATGCATATGCCGCACCATCGGCTCGCATCTTCTTTTACGACTATAGCTTCGGTATATAAAATAGCCTTGCTTTACGAGCGTTAGTGGCCGTCAACGTTAGCTAGTGAGCTGGCTTGGTGACCTAAAGTTTGGGTCCACTATCTAAAAATACTAACTGCGCGCATTATACAGCTACATGAGCTTACGCCTTGCGACGTCCCCTGAGCTCAGATAGATGACCTTGGTCTGATAATGCATGTATGTAAGTGATGATTCCGGACAGGAAACAAGCACGTGACAGAACAGGTTTTTGTGGGAAGCACTGTGATACAGCTTGCAGACAGAGTGCTCGTTACGTTTCAACTGCCAGTGAATAATTTACAACGCAGGCGAACGTGTCAGTATCAGTCAAGTGGTGCTTCATTAAGTTTGAGCGCTGTATATGTTTACGCCCGCCTGCAAGTATGTACCTTATATATATATATATATATATATATATATATATATATATATATATATATATATATATATATAATGCTTTCAGCAACGCAAACAGATGATTTCAATTTCACGTTTACTAAGCAGAACGCAGTTGTCACTATAACTGGACATATCTTCATTGCGATGACTAGATGAATGCATCAGATTAATTTGCGCTATTTTTTTTTTAACTTCGAGACTCGAAGGACCTATTGCGTGCATGCGTGACGTTTCACCCAATCGCGAACGGTACTCGCGCCTGTTAACGACCTTATCAGTACTCGCCGCGACACCCAGGTTGCAGCAACGTATACTAATCTTCGAGAGCGCGCAACGAGGGACAGCGCGCCAGCTGCGCCGCGGTAGGCTTCAGTCGCCAAATGGCCCGTTCCCACCCCGTAAGCCGTTCAAGCTCGGCTCTGCTGATGAGGGGAGGTTGGGGGGGGCGGGGATGTATACGTGCTAGAAATACGGCTGCAACAAGCCCACCCAGCGCCTGATTTTATAGTCGTTGCCGCGGGTTGGAGACGGTGTAACCGTCCGCTCTGGGTGCGCGCGTTTGATGCTCGGACCCCCCCCCCCCCCCCCCTTGCTTCGCGACCATCTTTGACCTATCACGACACGCCGACGATAGCGTCGCTTCCTTTGCACCACGCCCAGTTCTGCAACTTCGAACGAGCGCCGCTAACGACGTGGATTGCCGCCGGTGCTGCTGCATACAATGGTGCTTTGCTATGGAGGGAGAGAGGGGATAAAGAAAGGGCTTTTTATTTCGTGGGGAGAGAGGGAGAAGGCGAAGAGAGGAAAGGCAGGGAGGCCGGCCAGACGAGGAGCGTCCGGTTCGCTATCCTACACTGGAGGTAAGGAAAAAATGGGGAATAGAAAGGGGAAAAGGGGAAGAGAGCGAACACTCTTTGTGCAGCGTAGTGCCGGGACATGAAAGCGTAGCCTCCTACATTACCTGAGTCAAGTCCCATAGCTGGTGATGTGCGTTGAAGACATCTGGGACGACTCAGGGGTCGGCGGTCGTTGCTCGAATAGGAGTCTGCGGGTGAGCCAGGAGGCTTACTCGAGACTAGCCAAGCACTGGATTAAAAACACCCAGCATTTGCAGTGCACATCGCGCTGACGGAGTATGCAGCTTGCTTAAGAGTACGCGAAGGGTACCTGTGAGGGACCGAAGCATCACAACCACTTGTTGGTATTTTTTTTTTTGGCAATTGGTCGGGCGCAGGCGCTGTGGACTCTACCGCGGCGCGCTGTATTCCTTGACGTGACTGTGGCTCCGGCTGTGGCACGGGGGAAAAGAGCAGCTTAAAAATTAGGACACGCACACGAGGAGAGAGTGAAAGACCCAAGCGATGCCCATCAACTAATTTATTGAAGAAACGGAAGGCGGATGGGAGGCAAGGGGGATGAGGGAGAGGTAGAAAACATGTAAGGCACAAGTGCTCACGTGCCAGTGAACCCCCTAAATCATAAGAAAAATATCCTACGTAACGTCCCACGAACGAAACACTATCATTAACGGCGCCATAGCATAACACTGTCTAGGAAGCACAATTCGTCATCGAGCAAGTTGACTGATGATTGGCTGACGCATGTGTCATGCAAATGGAAGATATGCAACCTTGCTTTCACGAGCATTCTCAGGTCCTTATTTCTATTTGTGAAAAGCGCTTCTGTTTGTTGCAAAAAAAATTAGTTTTCTCTTGAATGTTATTTTTTTTTATGCCCGTAAGTTTCTTCAGTGAATCAGATCAGTCAGCGCTTCTGTGGTTCCGTCTCTTCTTGTGCCTGTGTCCTAATTTTAGCCCTGTTTCTTTCCACGGTGGACTAGTACTAACAAAATTAATACCATAATGAAGTTATCACTAAGGTTTACTCCGACTTGTTTCACAGCCTTGCGGATCAAGTAGTTCAGGTTTTGGTGTATTAAAGAATGGGCGCGCCTCGAGGCGAACACGAGGCACTGCTAAGACACAAGGTCTTGGATAAGCGTTAATTCATGGGCAAATGCGACGGAAGTAGCTGGTGCAGACGTTGACAGCCGGGCGACTGCGAGATTATGCGATGTCAGTCTGGCTGATAAGCAGGGGATGCTACTAACACACACACACACACACACACACACACACACACACACACACACACACACACACACACATATATATATATATATATATATATATATATATATATATATATATATATATATATATATATATATATATATATATATATGTATATCTTTTTTGGGGGAAGGCAACTGGTCAATAAACCCGCATATGCTACCTGAAGGCATCAATGTTGCCGGAGTCGAGACCCTCGTTATGTAATAAACGAGAAGAAAGGGGATTAACCGAGGGGCCCGATCACACACACACACACACACACACACACACACACACACACACACACGCACACGCACACGCATATATATATATATATATATATATATATATATATATATATATATATATATATATATATATATATATATATATATATATATATATATATATATGAGGACCATGACGTCAAAGGATACGTTCGTGCCTCGGCCGCCAAAATTTAACAAATATTGTCGGGTGTTTAAGCGATACCCAATCGTTCTGTGGAGCTTTGTTTATAAGCCGTAAGAGGTGTATGCATCATTTACCGTTTTCCTCGATACCCTGCAATTTCGTATTCATCGAAACAGTTCCTCCCTCGCACGCACGTTTTGAAAGGGACCTTCTCGTAGTCTGGCGCGTCGCTGGGGCCAAGTACGCAAGCGACCTCAGTTACGACTTGCTCCTGGCACTTTCTCCGACCGTACAGCGGCAAGGCACGAAAGAATGAAACAAGGACAAAACGAACATGATGCAATAAAAAAAGACAAAAATAAAAGAAGAGGAGAACCAGCACCTCGGAACAGAGCGTTTCGCGCCTGCATAATGCGGCGAATCGCCGTGCACGGAATGAAGTCACTTCTCCACACTCGGGCGCCGTTCTAGTTCGCAGAGAATGCGCGGCGATCAACGTAGGCTTAGCGTCGCGTACGCAGCTCGCTCGCGTGTGTGGCCCGCATCCGGTGCTGTGTGCTCTGCGCCCGTTCGTGCTCGGTCAAACCCCGCGGGAGTCGTTATGCGTTGTCGTCGTCCTCATAACCGTCGCCGCCTCGACCGTCGCTGGGTCACCGGCACAAGCTCCGTGCGCCCCACCCAGTCGTAACGAGAAACAAAAAAAAAAAGGAAAGCGAAGCGTAAGGGCGCGTGCGTTTGGAGGGCCCTCCCCTAAATGTACGCGCGTTCCTTACACGAGCTCTGTTTCCCTTTGCACCTACATTCTCGCTTCCCGACCAACCCTTTCTCCCAAGGGTCGAAGGAAGGGAAATGTGAAAGCTTTCTGCATAAACCTGCGAATGAATAGACTTTGTTGTAGCAATTTCAGGTTCCTCAGTTCTCCAATGCAGGCTAGTGCTCAGGCTCATCAATCTTCTCTCTAGGTGCACGTTGACAAATTTGTGCTGGCGAGGCCAGCGCAAATCGTGCTGCCGAATGCGATGCTCTCTGTGTTGGCTGCTGCTAATGAAGATTTATAGGTATCCCCTTCGAAGCGGTGCGGTGACCGACAGTCGCCTAGCCTACTTGAGCTAATCAAGTCTACACGTGTTTATCAGTTCTGCATTTTTGCCTATCTCTCCCGAGCCCTTTCTCTATTTCTATAAGGTCTCTAACCGCTGTAGCACCTGTCGCTGGGCTGGTGTTCAAACTGAATAATTTCAGGCCATAAGAGCTATGGTCATTTAGCACGAAATGGAAATAATAGGGGCGGTACCCTACGGCCCCTCCTCTTTGTTTGAATTTATATTTCATTTCATTTCATTTATTATACACCAAAGGCCCTGTTGGGGTATTTATTACACGAATGATGCCTACAGTGAATGTGCGATTCCAGTGCCGGCTTGAACTGATGCGGATCGGAGTGGTGCAGGGCAATTGTAGGTAGATGGTTCCATTCACGTGCGTCTTCGTAGAAAAGGAGCGAAGATGGCTGGCACTTCGAAGGGAGCATTATCAAATTTTTGGTAAAGGCACAGTCTACATACCTGACGTCGCAATTCAACTTTGCCAAGGTGACCACGAGCCTTAAGCTCGCGAAATACTTTCAGCTAAGTCGCCCTAATTCTCATGGTCTAAAATTGTTCTGCTACACCCACCTTGTGCAGGTACCTTGACCTGGATCGAAACCGGTTCTATAAATCTGTTCCCTGCTTTTTCTCCACAAATACTCTAAACGTCTCTTGCTTATCTCGACTGCTTAGCGATTGATTCTTCCGTCCATTTTAAGTCCAAGCAACCGTGGAAGGTGAAAGTTATCTACGCGTCTCTCTGGGATTATTACCTTTGCATTCAATGAGGATGTGCTTAGTTGTCTCCTTATTTTTGCTGCAGTAGGCGTTTGCCCCATTCTGCTGCGAATATTCGCTTCCGTATGTTTGGCTCCATGGACAACCAACTCGAGCCACAAATAGCGACACTGCCCTTTCTGTTATCATATAAATTATGCTTTCTCACTTCTTTCTCTCTATTTGTAAATCTCCCCGACATTTTTTTGTGTGTGTTTCCATCATTTGCGTCCAATTTAATGCGACGCACCGCGATGCCGTAGCGCCATCTAGAGAGCACAGAGCGAACGACCTTGGTTGCTTCTGAGATTCCAGTGCACACCGTTGCTTCTGTTCAAGCTACTTTTTATGGATTAAACACATGGCGGACAACACGCTACAAAAAAAAAAAAAAAGAAGTTCACGGAGCAGTGCAAACACTAAACATAACTTGCTATTCAGAGCAACATTTTACGTTGTTAGACGCTCATGGTTGAGAAGCGCATGGTTGGGTTGGGCGTCTCGGAGGCGCGTATGACACCCAAGCTTGAAAGATTTCACAAAGCGGGGGGCACAAAGGATAACTTGCTACGGTCGCGCGGAGGGTCCTCCACCAATTATAGGGCATTCCTTGCTCAAGATGGGTTTTTTTCCCTTGTACTGCAGTGAGAGTCGTCCTACCGACATTTTTTTTTTCATCTACCATCGCTTACAATTACTTTCGTTTTAGGATACCTACACAATTGATGCTGCACTGCCGTAGTGGTTATGCGAAGCCCGAAGTAGCGTGTTTAGTATGCGGCCTTGGCGGCCGCATAGCATGCCACCTGTTGTCGTGCAGTTAGATTCAGGTGCCTTTTATAGATAACTCCAGGGAGTCGAAATTGAGCCGGAACCCTCTGTCATCATGTCTCTCATGCCCGTTTGTTGCTTTGGAACGCCAAAGCTCTCGTCTAATTAATTACTTAATTAATTAATTACTAAATAAATACTTAATTAATTAATTAATTAATTAATTAATTAATTAATTAGTCCGTGTGTTTGTGTGTGTGTGTGTGTGTGTGTGTGTGTGTGTGTGTGTGTGTGTGTGTGTGTGTGTGTGTGTGTGTGTGTGTGTGTGTGTGTGTGTGTGTGTGTGTGTGTGTGTGTGTGTGTGTGCGTGTGCGCGTACGTACGTACGTACGTGCGATCATCCACTCATACTGGAATAAATTCCGTTCCATGGGAGCATTGTTTACTTCATGTGTTTCCCGCGTTATATGTACGGTAGTGATCTGGATTCCACAACAGTTCACATATTTCTAGAACGAATACAGATTCAGTTATTTACCAGGCATACGTTCACAGTCGCGATGAACACTGGAAAGGCAGGGAACCGGGCCACTACGACTCGTCGAAGCTCAACGTGTCTGAGTGTCAAGTTCTCCGAGTCTTGCAGTACTGCACGCAACTCATGCCAAATGAACAGCTCTTTCCTTTTTTTTCTTGATTTATAGTAGCTGAGCGGAGAAGAGCTGGTCTGGGTGTTACGATGTCCGCAACTCATATCTTACTGTTCGGGCTTTTTTTCTGTTCAGTCATGTGCGCGCTTTATTTTCTTTCAACTTTCTTTCTTTTTTCCATTTCCTGTGGTCTGTGGTCACTCGGGGCGATTTATGGTTGAGCCGTAAAGCCCTGGGGACGACTGACCGCTCTTTGTATTTACGTAGTTGGCCACATTGCTTGTTGGGCGGCTTTTATCAGCCTTGCGGCGTTTTAAAATTCTCCATCTCTTCCTCACGCCAGTTGTACGGCGCACCAGTCTCCTTTGTTTCTGTGTTGACTGCATGTCATATTTTTCTGTAAACGTATTATTTCTGTCTTTGTTTTTCTCGCTCTTTTTTTCTCCTACCTCTCAAAACCATCGCATACCACGCCCAAGAGCTGACCACTGCGGGGTTTTCCCCCTCGGTGTCTCAACGGGGTGTGGCTGGCAAACATGCTCCAAAGGGAGGTAGTTTTTTTTTTTTTTTACGACGCAGAAAAAGAGAAAGAGTAGAAGAGAAAGAAAGAGAGCAATATGGTTTGGTGAAGCAGGTAGTGCCGAAATTGTCGCGAATAATTTAATGTTATTAACAATGCATTTGGATCGTAGCAACGTCTCTCACCAGGAGGCTAGCAGGTCGCACCGCGAGGGCGAATTAATCGACAAATCGAAGCACGTGGACACTGGGCACAAGGCTCTGCGAGCCTGCTGGTCAGCTCAGATGGTAGAGCGACCGCCCCGGAAAAGCTTTGGGTCCCGGGTTCGAACCCTGGATTACAAAGAATTTTTTTCAGCTACGAAGCTTTGTTTCTGAGAAAGCCGTGAGGATTTCTTTTATAGCTTCGTGCTACATAGGGGTGGGCGTCGATTTTTTGCCCCTTCCATGAGCCTTCCCTAACCTTGTGGACATGCGCAGAAGGGATTTGCCAAGAGCTATGTGCGTACACTAGCGGTGAGAACGCGTGCGAAATGTCGCGTGCCGTAAAACGGGAGAACACCAGCGGCGAAATTTACCAAAAGCGGCAGCAGCAGCGAGCGGCAGCCACTCGAAGGGCTCTGACTGGAGACGGGTCGCGTAGTCACGTAAACCAAAACATGTCGCCTTTTGACGGCCGTCGAGATAGGCAACTAAGTAGGCACGCGATCTGATTTCTTGTGTTTGCCCGGCCTAGAAGTCTCTGGAGAGAAAG